>NC_064639.1:945714313-946017343 GCF_023864345.2 Schistocerca serialis cubense | reverse complement strand
TTTATATGTAAGTGACCAGATACATAATCATGCACCTGTCTGTATACATGGTGCTTGTCTTTGTGTATGAATAGTCACATTGCATATGAACTGAATACTGAAATAATGGTAAAAAAAGTATGAAATTTGCTGTCTTGTGAACATATTAGTAGTAATACTGTTTGGACAGATGTGCTTCTGTGGCAGGAGTTAGACACATGAACAAATAATTAAAAAATCAAACTGGTCTGCAATTTACCAAAGAGGAGGTGAAAATATTTCTTGTCAGTGAACATGAATGATGATTTGTGCTTCCACAGAGTGTGTGTGAGAGGGAGAGAGAGACAAAAGCAACTGCTTGCTGTTAAAATTCATGAAGAAATTCCATAAAATAAGTGTGATATATGAATTAAATTGAAGTTGTAGAAGTTCCAGAATAGAATTTGTGGGTTAATATTATTAAATCATTTTTGTTTTTGTTTGTATGTATAACATCAGAGAGCTCAAAACAGAAAATACTGAAAGGAGAAAATTCTAGAAATAAAATATGTAATTTTTTTTCAAGAATATTTATTTACTTAATGTTTAAGTTACAAGAAACTGTGAATTCACATCATCATCTATGTTGTGTGCTTGATGTTTAGGTAGCAGCAGACCTTTAGATGGATGTATATTATTAAATTACTGCAGTGCATTAACAAGAGGTTTTTTTTATGTTGTGAGATATATTTCAGGCATTGAAGCCTCAATTTTCTACAAAGATTGTATCATATTTTATGTATAAATCCAATAAAAATAATTTTTTTACCTAGTATTCAGTGTGTTTCCTTTCTTCTTTGAATCCTAAATTCTCATCCTTTTCTTTTTCTTTTAATTTTTATCATTAATTTTGGTAGATATCAAATCAATTACAAGATGAAAATTGGTGGTATGATTGTTCCATTGTGAGAAAACTGCAATGAATCAAGAAGCATACAAAGTTCAATGAATAATATGTAGAAAATATGTTATTTCCAATGAAGAAATGCTGAAGGGCACATTTGTGGAGTGTTTGATGGAACTGAGATGTATATGAGAGTTTTTACATACAAGTTTGCCAAAAAATTTAAAAAAATTAAGATGATCTATGCAAATGTATCAGCTCCTTTACGACAGAAAAAAATCAACATTGAAGATTGGAAGAAGTAGATGGAGCAATGGCACCCAGAGGAACAGGAAGCAGAGCACAAGAATAGGAAGATTTCAGCTCTCAGGCTCATGTTAATACAAGAGCAATTCTCTATTCAGTATGAAAATGAATAAAAAGCCAAACAAATGAAATGACAGGCAAGAGAGGGAAAAGAGTCTTAAAAAATAAGAAAGATTTAATCAAACACAATTTAAAAATATAACAAGAGGGGAGAGATGATAAGGAAGTAGAAAGCAAAAAGCTACAGGTAGAAAAGAGAATGGAAACAGAGCAAAGGACAATGGAAGATAGGCCTAGTAGAAGCTTGTGCCACATTGCACACTTGAGATCAATTATCATACGTTTCTTGTCACTAATATCCTAAGTAAGATGAATATATAAATATAAAAAAACTGGAAATGAGATATGGAGTATAAACAAGGTGATTCAAATATGTTGCAATGATTTTTTTGCAGATAATTAATTTGATTCACAACAAGGGACCATACAGTATCATAATGAAGTTGCTGTTCAATCCGACAAAGTTGTAGCTGATTCTTGACAATGCCACTGGACATGCATTTTATACACTCCTGGAAATGGAAAAAAGAACACATTGACACCGGTGTATCAGACCCACCATACTTGCTCCGGACACTGCGAGAGGGCTGTACAAGCAATGATCACACGCACGGCACAGTGGACACACCAGGAACCGCGGTGTTGGCCGTCGAATGGCGCTAGCTGCGCAGCATTTGTGCACCGCCGCTGTCAGTGTCAGCCAGTTTGCCGTGGCATACGGAGCTCCATCGCAGTCTTTAACACTGGTAGCATGCCGCGACAGCGTGGACGTGAACCGTATGTGCAGTTGACGGACTTTGAGCGAGGGCGTATAGTGGGCATGCGGGAGGCCGGGTGGACGTACCGCCGAATTGCTCAACACGTGGGGCGTGAGGTCTCCACAGTGCATCGATGTTGTCGCCAGTGGTCGGCGGAAGGTGCACGTGCCCGTCGACCTGGGACCGGACCGCAGCGACGCACGGATGCACGCCCAGACCGTAGGATCCTACGCAGTGCCGTAGGGGACCGCACCGCCACTTCCCAGCAAATTAGGGACACTGTTGCTCCTGGGGTATCAGCGAGGACCATTCGCAACTGTCTCCATGAAGCTGGGCTACGGTCCCGCACACCGTTAGGCCGTCTTCCGCTCACGCCCCAACATCGTGCAGCCCGCCTCCAGCGGTGTCGCGACAGGCGTGAATGGAGGGACGAATGGAGACGTGTCGTCTTCAGCGATGAGAGTCGCTTCTGCCTTGGTGCCAATGATGGTCGTATGCGTGTTTGGCGCCGTGCAGGTGAGCGCCACAATCAGGACTGCATACGACCGAGGCACACAGGGCCAACACCCGGCATCATGGTGTGGGGAGCGATCTCCTACACTGGCCGTACACCACTGGTGATCGTCGAGGGGACACTGAATAGTGCACGGTACATCCAAACCGTCATCGAACCCATCGTTCTACCATTCCTAGACCAGTCAAGGGAACTTGCTGTTCCAACAGGACAATGCACGTCCGCATGTATCCCGTGCCACCCAACGTGCTCTAGAAGGTGTAAGTCAACTACCCTGGCCAGCAAGATCTCCGGATCTGTCCCCCATTGAGCATGTTTGGGACTGGATGAAGCGTCTTCTCACGTGGTCTGCACATCCAGCACGAACGCTGGTCCAACTGAGGCGCCAGGTGGAAATGGCATGGCAAGCCGTTCCACAGGACTACATCCAGCATCTCTACGATCGTCTCCATGGGAGAATAGCAGCCTGCATTGCTGCGAAAGGTGGATATACACTGTACTAGTGCCGACATTGTGCATGCTCTGTTGCCTGTGTCTATGTGCCTGTGGTTCTGTCAGTGTGATCATGTGATGTATCTGACCCCTGGAATGTGTCAATAAAGTTTCCCCTTCCTGGGACAATGAATTCACGGTGTTCTTATTTCAATTTCCAGGAGTGTATAAATTACTATAAGGGTAGCACAAGAGAGGAGTGATTCTGATAAATTATTTGATTAGAAGAATGTCATCATGAGCACCTTCAGTGAAAAAAAAAGTCATCTTCCGTTTCAGGCATTCAAGAACCAGGTGTTTCCACTCTGCAGTGTTGAGTTCTAGTTTTATTTCAGAGTCATAACTGTGTAGTTATCACCAACTGCCAGCAATAATTTATTCCAGGCACTCAACCTGTTCTTCATATAATATTTTGTAGTGAGTCAACTTAGATGACTTTAATCTAGGACAAACATTGCTCACAGAGATGATCATTCAATTATGTGGAGGTATTGTCATATGAAATTTTCTACACTTCACTCAGTTTCCATAGAGTTAGTCATTGGCCATTATGGATACACTTAACTTTGTTCTTGGTCTACAGAAATTTTCAGTGAGACATGCTGATATTGTCAGGTGACTGCTTGTCAGTCGAGCATACTTTTATATTTCTATCAGTACTTACACTCACAAATGATTGCCACCATAGTGAGGGAGTGGGGCCATGCTACACTGGCTCAATTGTTGTCACTCTTCCCACTGGTTTCCCATCCACCTTCAATATGCTAAGTTTAGGACCTCATGCCTTGCTAAGTCTGATCATATTTTTTTTACCAAGTTCTGATTGTCACATTTCCCTGTCCACTACCAGCTATGGAGGGTGAAGCTTCAACAATGCTAGCTAGCTGGCAGAACATCAGGAAAATCATCAAACAAACATAAGCCGAAGAACCCACCGCAGAAGCCAATAGGAAGCTAGTAAACAAGTGGCCACAAAAGCCTTAATAATTTTGTATTTATTATTGTGCCATATTCCCTCAGTCATACATACCATTCTACCAATCATACTTGCAGAGGCCGAAGAACCCATGGTAGAAGCCAATAGGCAGTTTGTAAACAAGTGGCTGCAAAGGTCTTAATAATTTTGTATTTACTTTTGTGCCATATTCCCTCAGTCATACATAGCATTCTACCAATTATACTTGCAGAGAATTACATTAGATTACTAGCATTCAGAAACTCAGTTGTCTCATATAGATCAAGTTGACATTGAGTGGAAACCACTCCTGATTATCGTAGGATTCACAAAAATGTTCTTCAACACATTGCATCTCTGCAGGATGTTGTCTGGGAGTCTGCTACTGTCATGGAGGTGCCAATGACTGCAAAATACATGTTTCGTTTGAATGTTTGAGCTCTGCTGGAAAATATCCAAAGGCAGCTTGCAGGTGCCTCATTAATATGATGCGTTGGAAATGCCTAGAAAAATACTGGAATAATGGAATGAGTAAGGGTACTACTCACTGTATTTACCATTTTGCAGTCACAGGCACATAAATGACAATTAAATTATTGATGAACTGTAGGACATCATCATTATCTACATTATTAAGTGACTAAGCTGTCTAATGGCTTGCAGCAACAATGAAAATGTGATTTTCAGTGTGACCTAATTTAAAAATTTGAAATGCCAACATAATCCACTCATTATGAAGTTATGTGAAGGTTCAACACAGTAAGAGAAATATTACAGTTATAAATTGTGTATATATCTTGAAACAGTGTAGCTCACTGTATGCAAATACTCCGACTATATTCGTCCAGTATCTGAGAATGAGAGCACTTCATGATTAACAAAAAACTCTACATATAATTTTGAACCCTTATGAAATTTTTCCTCATTGGCGCAACCCACAAAATGATGAAAGGCAAAATGTTTATCACTTGCTACAATTTTCACTGTAAATGCAGTAAAATTGTGGCATCAGGCAATACATTGTAATTGATTTCTTCTTTGCCGCTAATTATGTTCACAACATATTTTGCAGACAGTGTCCATGTATAGCACTTAATGTACCTGTAAAATTACACACATCAAAAAAAGTTTTGCATCACCTTGGTTCCAAGAGTTCCGGAACCTGTACAGAAAATTGGAATAGAGATCAACATAAACATCATTTCCACTCCTTTTATTGCTCATGAAAACCACGCATTGTATGTTGTACCACCATTCAGCAAGACCTTCAGAGGTGGTGGTCCAGATTGCTGTACCCACTGGTACCTCTAATACCCAGTAACACATTCTCTTGCTTTGATACATGCCTGTATCCATCGTGACACACTATCCACAAGTTCATCAAGGCATTGTTGGTCCAGATTGTCCTACTGCTCAATGGTGATTCAGTGTAGATCCCTCAGAGTGGTGGGCTGGTCACGTCGTCCATAAACAGCCCTTTTCAATCTATCCCAGGCAGGTTCGATGGGGTTCATGTTTGGAGAACATGCTGGCCTAACCTAGTCAAGTGATGTCATTACCCTGAAGGAAGTCATTCAAAAGATGTTCACAAGGGGGGAACGAATTGTCATCCATGAAGATGAATGCCTCACCAATATGCTGCCGTTAGGGTTGCACTGTCAGTCGGAGGATGCCATTGACATATCATACAGCAGGGAACCTCCACCTTGCTGCACTTGCTGGACAGTGTGTCTACGGCATTCAGCCTGACCAGGTTGCCTCCAAACACATCTCCGACGATTGTCTGGTTGAAGGCATATGCGACACTCACCAGTGAAGAGAATGTGATGCCAATCCTGAGCAGTCCATTTGGCACATTGTTGGGCCCATCCGTACCGCGCTGTATGGTGTCATGGTTGCAAAGATGTCCTGTCTCTTGGTATGTCCTCCATGTCTGAACAACGTCGCTTTGGTTCACTCTGAGATGCCTGCACTCTTCCCTTGTTGAGAACCCTTCCTGGCACAAAGTAACAATGTGGACACGATCAAACCATGGTATTGACTGTCTAGGCTTTTTTAAACTACAGACAGCATGAGCCATGTACTTCCTTCCTGGTGGAATGACTGGAACTGATCGGCTATTGGACCCCCTCCGTCTAATAGGCGCTGCTCATGCATGGTTGTTTACATCTTTGGGCGGATTTAGTGACATCTCTGAACAGTCAAAGGGAGTGTGTCTGTGATACAATACACACAGTCAACATCTATCTTCAGGAGTTCTGTGAATCAGGGCGATGTAGAACTTTTTTTGAAGTGTGTATATCAATGTATGACACGTGATTCATAAGATATAAAGTCATGAGCATTGAGATGCATGAAAAACTACCTTTTGCTAAAAATAGTGTGTACATTATCTAGAATATACTCATCCAGTGCCTGAGAATGAGAGCAGTAGAGACTTCCAACAAACTTTGAACATAATTTCAACCATTTTCTAACTTGTTTCGTGCTTACATGCTTAAAACCAAATATTTAACACATTAACTCATATGAAGAGTTATCAGAATTCTGAAGCCATTTTTTTTTTTTTTAAAAGCGTTGGAGTGTGATTCTTTAAAGAACTGAGAGTTTTCTGGGTCTGAACTAACAAGCAACAAGCAAACCATGTGTGGCTTCATTGTCACAGCTGACAACATTGTGTCAGGAGTGCAGCCTAATTGGGGCGAGTGGTTGTATTGGGAGGGGTGGGTGCGAGGAACAAGGAGGAGGAGAGAGGTGGAAGGAAGGGAAACTTGTAGGCGGGAAAGGAAGAAGCAGCAAAGGAATGAGGCAGGAATGTGTTGCCGGTGTGCCTGCCCTAGAGCAGACTGGACAAACTGCACGTGGCACGTAATGAAGTGGTGGAGTGGGTTGGGAAGGGGAGATAGAACAGAGGAAGAGGAGGACTGTAAAGAGAACAATGAGTGTGCAGTTTGTCTAATCAGCCCTTGTACTCCTATGTGTAAACATTGTGTTGCACATTGGAGTACTTACATATAAAAACAATATTCTTGCCTTACACAGAGATCTATGTCCATCTATGTTCTCCTTGATATTTGAGGAGCTGTGTTTCGCAAGGCTACATCAGCACTTTCGTGCAATTCTTCATCTGTTTTGTACTTGCATTGAGCCACATAAGACTTGATTATTCCACTGAATTGTCTGGTGTAGTAAGGTCCAGACTTCATAGTGGCCATTTCAGTGGGGTGGGAGATGCTTCTGAACCACACCCAATCCAGATACCTCGAAACTGGTCATCAATGAATGTACACACCTGCTTAGGTGTCATAATGGTAGCAAACTGTGCTAGAACTCCATCCTGCTGTAAATGCATGTCTTCCAACTGAGGTACTAACACTATTTCCAGTATGTTCAAATAAGAACTATCGTTCAAATACCCTACAAAACAATACAGTCCAAACAGATATTGTGGTGACATTTCAGCCCAAATCATACTGTGACATGGGTTCCTTTATGACATTTTTACGTAATGAGGATTTTCCTTAGGCCAGGCAATAACATTCCTCCTGTGTGAACTGTGATACGTCCCACTTTCAAATATAATTCTTGAGCAAGGCACATCATTGTTAACAAAGCACAGCAGAGTGCAACTCACTGCTCCATGTCATTGTTAGATAACAAACACTGGTCTAAATCCTTTCATTTTCAACAATATTATGAGAAGTATGGATGACATGATGGGGGTGAGGGAAGCTGTACTGCTGCTTGTGGGAGCTTGCATGAACATGGTGGAGCCAAGATATTGCTGCTAGGTGCCCTCAGGAGGTGGGAGGGGTTGGGGGATGGGGAGGGGGGGAGGAAAAGGAGAGAAATAGAGAAAGGGAAAAAGGGTAGTGGGTGCATTGGCAGTATAAAAGGTTGTGTATTACTGAAATAGGATAGATCAGCTGAGGACAGGGACTAGTGAAGGCTGTGACCAGGGGAGTTACAGGAGTGAAGGATATCTAGCAGAGAGACACCCCACCTGTGCAATTCAGAAAAAATGCAGATGGGTTGAAGAATACCGATGGTGTAAACTGTGAAGCAGTAACTGAAATGAAGCACACTGCGTTGCATAACATTTTTAGCAACTAGGTTCTCTAGCTGTCTTTTGGCCACAGTTTGTTGGTAGACATTCATTTGGACAGACAGCTTATTGGTTGTTATGTCCACATAGAAAGCAGCACAGTGGTTGCACTCACCTGTTTCAGATTCGTTGGTGTCTGTTTGTGACCTGGACTGAGAGTAAGGACACACTATCCACATTCCTCCAGAACCTCAATACCTTCTCCTCACATTCATTTCACTTGGCCCTCCTCATTCCAACAAGCCACCATCGTTGATGTTGACCTCCACTGCAGGGGTGTCTACATCGTTACCTCAGTCCATATCAAACTTACCAATCACCAGCAGTACCTCCACTTTGACAGCTGCAACCTGTCCCATGCTAAGAAATCCCTTCCATATGGACTTGGCACCAGTGGTTGTCCCACCTGTAGCTATGAGTAGTCCCTATCCAAATAACCAAGGGTCTCACTGAGGCCAACACAGACCAAAATTACCTTCCCAGCCTTGTACAGAAAAAAATCTCTTGTGCACTGTTTCTCCAGCCACCTACCACCTCCCACATACCCACTGTCTAGCCACAAAGGACCACTGCCTTTGTTACTCAGTACCACCTAGCACTGGGGCAATTGAATCATTCTCTGCCAGGGTTTTGACTACCACTCATAATGCCCTGAAATTAGGAATATCCTTGCCACCCCTCCCAAAGAGGTATTGTGCCACCCACAAAAACTATGCAATATCCTTGTTCATCCTTGCTCCACCCCCGTTCCCAACCCCATGTCTCAAGGCCCATACACCTACAATAGCCCTAGATCCCATACCAGTCCATTACATTCGCCCAACACCACCTACTCCAGTCAGGTAACAGCATATCCTAACCCATCAATGGCAGGGCTACCTGTGAAAGCAGTCATGTGATATACAAACAAAGCTTCAATCACTGTACACCTCTCTATGTGGACATGACAACCAACAAGCTATGTGTCTGAATGAAAGGCCACCAACAAAGTGTGGCCAAGAGACAGCTGAACCACCCAATTGTCAAACATGCTGCCCACTGTTATGTGCTTCACTTCAATAACTGCTTCACAGCCTGTGCCATCTGGATCCTTGCTACCAAAACCTGCTTTTCTGAGTAATGCAGATGGAAACTCCCCCTGTAATATATCATATGTTCCTATAATCCCCTGGCCTCATCCTTCACTAGCCCCTGTCCTCTGCTTACCTCTCCCTGTACCTCCTCCCACTCCAGCAGTATACAGCCTTCTACTGCACAACTGTACCCACTAGACCTTTTACCCTTCTTTACTTCCATCCTTTTCTACTCCCCTCGCCCAAAACATTACGACTGCACTTAGCAGCCCTACCTTGTCCCCACCATCATGCCTCCCCCCACCTCTATCCTGCTATCCCTCCCCACCCCATGCCTCCTCCTTACCCACACACCCACGTCAGATTACTGCTCCTATCAGATGCAGTTACTGTCCTCAGTCTGGCCACAAAAGCCAGAAACAGTGGTCATGTGTGTGTGTGAGATGTGCTTGTGTGAATGTGTGTCCATTTTCTAGGAAGAAGCCTTTTGGCCAAAAAGCTTAAATGTATAGTAGTGTTTTTGTTATGCCTGTTTGCAACTCAGCATCTCATTTATAAGGTGAGTAGCAATCTATTCTTTTCATAATATTGTTTTTATTCCACTCTGGACTTCCCATTGCTTGATTTTGCCTAACGGTTTTTCTTCTGTCCCATAACCCTATGCTCTTTCCTCTCTAATTCATTACTTTACTCATTGTCTGACGTTTTCTTTCTCTTGTTTCCTGTGGTTTCAAATGTCATACACTCTGACATACGAGCCACTCAGTATTAATGGTCTCATCTGCATGCAACACATGGGTATGTGACCACGCGGATTTTTGGTGCAGCATCTGGTGCCCACTTGCTTCCTGCTGATATACTTATTCCTAGATCTTCAAATTGATCACATTTTCTTCCTCGCTCACTCGGAATTTCGCATGTTATTTTCTGCAGCTTCGTGTACTACATGCACTTGTTGAACCTCGATCAACCAAGACCTCCACCCCTCTCTTTTCCCTTGTTCCTCTTATTTCAGCACACATATACTAACCGCACTGAGTCCATTCTGACCTGCAGTCACCAATTTCACACATATCTACCTACTGGCCTGTACCGCACTATTATCGTCTTTTTATTTATTTATCTGTTTGATCTTATTGTGTTTTCATGTCGATTTTAGTACGTTTTCGCCTTTCATTATGGGCCCTACTCCCTCAAGGTTCACATTTTTTGTCCACATTTCATCCTTTCCGTCCTTTTTGTGAGATATTTCCCATGTATTTTTACGAATTTTACGTATTTTTGCGAGTTTTCCCCCATATTTTTATATATTTAGTATTCCCACGTTTTTAAAATCCTCCAATATGAATCCTCGTCCCTTTCATCTGCACAACACAGAAAAGTTTCTCTATCTTAGCTGGAACCCAGTATTACATACTGTTCCTGCGTTGTGGCGTAGCTCATGGAATCCACTCAAAGTGCCTGACCATCAAATTACCCATTTCTAGCTGCAACCTCTCCTTCCACAATGTCTCTCAGTTCGAATTCCGTCGGTCCTTAGCGCTCACCAACCGTCCTGCGAAACCATGTAAATCGGGCTCAAACCTACTTGCAGTATCTCCTTTCAATCCATAAAACTCTCCTATTCTTCAATCCCAAATTCCTACATCCCATCTCTCGTATGGAAACTCTTGCCCTCCAGGACCTAGAGCAGCATACAAGGTGTTACCTCAAAAAATTATCGAGTGTGTTCACCTCCTACTCCCACCTTGGACTATCACTATCCACCACCTCTACAAGAGCCTCCAACCTCCCCTCATAGCTGCGAAACCCTGCCTTGCAGACCTTATTCATTTACAACATCTTCAGGAACTCCCTCCCACCAACATACAGAAGCCAGAACCTATACAGACCTGAAACACAGCCCTGAACCTCTCATTCAAAAGCCTTAGTCCTACAGAAGTATGAGTCTTTTTCCAAAACCTTACTTTTTGCTCCACTCCCAGATTCAATCATGCTGCAGTTCTTAAAGGCCAACGGCGGCTTTGCTGCAGTGGTAACACCGGTTCCCGTCAGACAGTGATGAATTCAGGGGGTGGCCCAGAGGGGAAAGTCCCCCTCCCCCGGAAACTGGGAAATCTCCCCCCCCCCCCCCCCCCCCCGAAAAATTCATATCTATAGTTGTAGTGAAACATAAAAATTGCCACCTAGTCTGTTAACTTGTACCGTTGTGACAAAATTTAAACTACGCCAGCTGCTGTTGCTAACAAAGTTTTGAGTCAACTATGGAGAAGTCGTAATGACATGCAGTTTTTACAAGCAAAATGATTGTGTAACACATTAGGTGGCGGCTGGGTCCCTATAATTTGGTTTCGTTACTTATCGGTTCGGTTTGGAACACTTAGCGTCGATTGTTCTGTTTATTATCATTATTATTATTATTATTATTATTATTATTATTATTATTATTGCCAAGACCAAAAAATTAGCAGTTGCTGTATGATAAATGTGCGGTAAAGATAAGCATTGCAAGGTGTGTTGGCAACGCCGATTGTGGAATAAGTCAGCCTTTCCTCTCTCATGTCTTCCATCAGCGCACCTCCAATCGGCCTAATGTGTAAGCTAATCCCTTAGCTACGCAGCCCACCCTCGGTGCGAAATTTATTCTTATCTGCCACTCGTATATACTTTATTTGCCCTTAGAATAAATCTGATGTCGAAATACACGTCCCCGGGTATTGCTACAGATGTGACATTATAAAAGATTGTTTTAATTTTTTTCTTGCATTACTGGGAATATTTCCAAATTTTAACAGCCATATAGATTTTTCCTAATCGATGAGTCCAAAGCTCAAACCAAATATTTGTGTACACTTGACAATGATTTTCGCAGTGTCAATGGGGATACACAATTTTTGCCTAAAGAAGCAGTACCATGAGCGGGACGTTTGGCAACGCTGCTCTATGAGTATAATCTGAGCTTTCATTGTTGTATAAAAACTCAATGCATTGTTGAAACTGTTGTAACATTGTAACAGTCAGTCGACAAGTTACTATGGAAGTGTGATGTGATTATGTAGTGTTCTACGTGCAGTCTTCGTCAGTTCATAACATGAAAAGAAGTGTTAGTGCCGAAATGCAGTGTTGAAACAACAAACTTTAATTTCTTTCTTTTCTAATAGAAGATAGTGTATTGCAAAAGACAAAGACGAGTGTGAGTCTACTGAAAGAAGTGCTAGTGATTGTGACGACGAATTTGCATAGGTCTACCAAGTCTTCAGTTTCCATTCGACAGTTTTCAAACGATAAATGTGCTATTTCTGGCCTATCCATAAATTGCAATTCTAAACAAAGTATTGAACGCGAGATTAAGTATCAGCAAAAATGGGAGTGTAAGTACAATTGGTTGTACTTTGATCATGAGTGGGGTGGGGCTTTCTGCAAATTGTGTGAAATGCATTTAAAAAACGATATCGAAGCTCTACAGAAAACAGGAGGAGTGTTCATTTCTGTACCTTTCACTAAATTTATAAAAGCTACCAGAAGCACGGGAAAACTAGAAAAGCACTCCAACTCAGAAAAACATGCAAGAGCCGTTGCACTTGAAAATGGTAGATTACAGGGATTAAACGCTCCAATTCATACACAGATATTTAAACAAAATGAAAATGTAAAAGCATTGTCATCGTTAATTCGAAGTCTGTATTTCCTTAGTAAGGAAGAAATACCCCACACAACAAAATATGAACCTCTAATTCGTAAGGTAGTACTGAAAAGCGACATTAATCTTGAAAAGTGGTTAAAATTTCAGAGCGAAAGGTCCACATATCTTAGTAAGTATACTACGTCAGAATTGTTGACTTGTTTGCGAGAGTCTTTAGACTTTCAAGATGAAACACTTCCCCATGACAAATATTTTTTCTGTACCTTTTCGTATCAACAGTATTAGATGTGCTTAGAGCGAAACCTGGAATATGAAGTTTTTAGTTAAAATGTAGTAAGCAGTGGTAGGGATGAACTGATTAGTGAAGAATGTTCTGGTGTGCCCTGTCACATGTGAGGTGTTATTGTCAGCTTGTCTTGTTATTGTGTTGTAGAAAGGAAAAATGTAAGTTGTCTAATATTTAAATCATTATCTTGTAGTACATGGTATTGCTGACTACCTCAAACTTCCATGAATGTATTTATTTTATCACAAGATCCACTGAATTTTTTAACTGAAAACCGTGTATTCTTCACTCATCTTTGTTTGGAAGATCAACTTGTGACAGTATGAAAGGGAACACCAAGCCCCTCTATTAAAAGTCTTACGGAAAATTTGTAAGACGTTTCAAAACACAATGGTTCAATTCAAAACCATGGTTACGTGGCAACGCTGCAAGAAACAAACTTCTTGGTTTTTACAGCATACTATTTGGAATGGATAACGACAGTTTTCAACAGCGTAAGTGGTGAGTAGGCGAAGAGATCAGTGCAAGCACACGAAACAGCGGATGTCTCAACTAGAAGTTAAATGAGTGTAATTTTTCGTTTTGCAGTTAACTAATCAGGAGAAACACAAGAGAGATTCGTAGGGTTTTATTAGGCATCCAAAGACCGGAGTGCACGAGTCATAGCCACTGTTTTGCTACAAGTGCTAAGCAATTGTAATATCGATTAAAACAAATTAGTGTACCAGCAATCATATGACTGCTGCAGTGCAATGGTAGGGAAAAATTTTGGTGTCCATTGTATTGTGAAACAAACATACCCTCATACTCTCTCTATCCACTGCTACGCTTATTGGTTGAAGCTAGTCGTCATCTACATTTGTAAAAAGAATTACGCAAGTAAAAATTCAGTGCAATGGTAGGGAAAAATTTTGGTGTCCATTGTATTGTGAAACAAACATACCCTCATGCTCTCTCTATCCACTGCTACGCTTATTGGTTGAAGCTAGTCGTCATCTATATTTGTAAAAAGAATTACGAAAGTAAAAATTTTTGTGGCGGATCTATCAGGATTTCACGCATTTGCTAGCCATTCTAGTGAAAGAAGTGAATTTGTGAGGGAAAGGCGATTTAAACTGTCACATCATTGTGAAAAAAAGGTAGAATTTTCATTCACGCACTGCAGAAACCATTATTCTTCACATTACGGACCAGAGAGCAGCATTTAATGATGTGAAAAACAATGAAGGGTGGGATGATAATTCTTTACATTAAGCAATGGGGCTAAATAGTGTACTAGATGGTCAAACTTTTCGTTTTCTACTACAGCTGTAGAATTCGAGTTTCTAGCATACAAGTATCTTGTTTGACATCTTGCAAAGTAAAACTGTGGACATGAGACTCTGTAAGCTTAAATTTAAATCTGCATTAAGGCTGTTGAAAGACCGAGTTGGGAGGAAATTTTTCTGAAATGCATATTGGTTGTTAAGAGTCTTATAAATTTAACAGGAGTACCAGAAATTAATTTTAACGAAACAGAAACAAATATTCAGAAACTGCGATAATTGACACAGTAGTAGTAAACATGGAAATTAGACTCCAGGACTTCCATAAAACGGATTTTGCAGAACTTGTAAATGAGAAAGAGTTCTTAGGTTACAGTAGGCAAAAAATTTTCCAGATGAGTTAAAACGAAAAAATACTTAGAATATATCCTTTCTTTGTTAGTGAAAAACAGAAAGGAGGACTTATGCTTGTTTACAGCAGTAAGGATCAACTACTACAACCTCAGGATCTCCTTAAATTCATGACAAACAATGGATTAAAAAACGTTTTCTCTGAATATATGAAATTACTATCGTTGGTTTATACAATGCCAGCGTCTTGCGAAAGAAGCATGGGTACATTAAAACCCTTTAAAACCCACTTCCGCAACACAATCGCAAATGAGATGTAAAACTTGGCTGTTTTGGCTATGGAGAAGAAAACTCTGAAATATTCAACCATACAGCAGGATTTCATATCTCGTGTTATCGATGTTTACACCCAGAAAAGGACAGGAGGGTGGAACTAGTCTATAAAAAGATGGAACAGAAGGATGGTACTAGTTCATAAAAAGATGGAACAATGAGTTACTATGTGTCATATTTTTATTAATGTGTAGCTGCTTAATATTTTTATGCATTTATTTATAACAATTTCTGTAGTAGTTTCTATCTTAGCAAAAACATGTGGCTAATCTACTTTTGCAGTCTTTCTGATTTACAAGTTTTTGTATTCAGATTTTTTCCTTTTTTCGAAATTCACAATTATCAGCCTAGCTTACAAAAAAATTCCAGGCTACGCCACTGCTGTCAAAAACTCCCAACAGGATTATGGGATGATGTAGAGTCACAGGAAGCTGTCCAAGTGCTCCATGTCAACACCCTAGCGTATTCTACACAGGGTTCTATTAAGCATCTGCTTCTTTAATCTATCAAATTTTGCTTTGAGCCTCTATTCTTTTTCTTCCTTCATATTCGTATAAAGAAACCATTGTGTGACACAGTTCTGGTACTTCCAGAATGACAACGTGGTGATTTTCGAGCTGGAACGTCCCTTGAACAGCCAAAATGCAGATGTCTATAGCCAAGGACTGCATCAAGTCATTCCTTGTCAGGGAAAACTGTCGTGTTAATGGGTGAATGTGTAGAGGGTGAACATTATCACCAGGTTCCATGGTCATTGGTTGATTTTTTGAGGTGATAATTAAAACTTCATGGCTTTCCGTCATAGCCGTTTTCGTTTTGTGATAATTTAGTACTGAGATTTATTGTGGATAAATACATTCATTAGAAATATTTGACTTATGGCACATGTACTTAATGTCAATACTCTTTACTGCTGAGCATAGTCTGAACATTTACAGTCATGCGATAAATCAGAATGAGAGATCAAAACTGATGTATCTAGTAATGGACTAATTTTTATGCATGACAAAACTGTGATTTCAAAATAGATGTTGTTTGATGCTCTGTATTTCGAAGGATTAACTGAAAACAATTAAATAAACATCTGCAAACTTTTCTCGTTCCAACTTCCCTGGATTCATACCAGAATTGCATTTGTTTATAGCATACAGAACATTCTTCAGTGTTAGTACAGTTAACAGTTAACAGCCTCGATTGCCAAAGTTTAATAAGTTGCTGCAGCTTTTTGCAAAATGGAGTTTACAAGGACCATGCCTAGTAAGACACTAGGGAGTAAATCAGTTAAGAAGGTTAGGGGAGTGTTTCTGCTAGTAGAATAGATACGCAGTTGTTAGCATCTCACTTTACAGAGTGAACTAACGTCACTTGGTTCCAGTAAGATGGACATAGAGAGAATATGGGCAAAGTTCAAGCAGATTGTAAAACACGGTATGGAGAGCTATGTGCCTAATAAATGCATAAAGGATGGAAAAGGCTCACCATGGTTTAATAACGAAATTCGAAAGGTGCTGAGGAAGCAGAGGCTGTTGCAGTCTCGGTTCAAAAGAGAATGCACAAACGACAACAAGTAAAGGTTAGTAGCGATTCGTGCATCTATGCAAAGATCTATGCACAAAGCATACAACGACACCGTCATACCTCAGCAAAAGACCTGCAGAGAAGTGAGAAAATTCTGGTCCTATGTAAAATTGCTAAGCGGGTCTGAGGACTCCATTCCGCCCATGTTGACCAGTCCAGTGCGGCAGTTGAAGATAGCAAAATGAAAGCGCAAGTTTTAAATTATGCTTTCAAGAAAAGGTTCGCACAGGAGAATGGTACGAACATACCATCATTTGACCATTGACAGACTCCTGTGTTGACGACTTTGTAATGAGCATCCCTGGTGCAGAGAAACAACTCAAAGATTTGAACGCAAATAAGTCACTATGTCCGGATGGAATCCCAATTCAGTTTTACAGAGAGTACTCTATGGCATTGGTTCCTTACCTAGCTTGCATTTATCGCGAATCTCACGCCTGTCACATAGTCCCAAGCGACTGAGAAAAAGCGCAGGTGATTCCTGTATATAAGAAGCGTAAAAGAACAGACGCATACAATTACGGACCAATATGCTTACCTTCGATTTGCTGCAGAATCCTTGAACTTATTCTCAGTTCGAATACGACAAATTTTCTTAAGACTGAGGAGCTTATGTCCACGAATCAGTATGGTTTCAGAGAGCAGCGGTCGTGCGAAACTCAGTTTTCTCATATGACATATTGCGATTTTTGGATGAAGCGCAAAAGCCAGATTCCGTATTTCTAGATTTCTGGAAAGTATTTGAGACGGTGCCCCATTACAGGCTGTTAACGAAGGTATGGGCACGTGGAGTAAGTTCACAGATACGTGAGTGGCTCGAAGACTTCTTAAGGAAGAGAACCAGTATGTTATCCTCGACAGCGAATGTTCATCAGAGACAGGGGTGATGCCAGAAGTGCCACAAGGAAGTGCACGACCACTGTTATTCTCTATATACATAAACGATTTGGCTGCCAGGGTGGGCAGCAATCTATGGTTGTTTACCGATGGTGCTGTGGTGTACATAAGGTGTTGAGGATGAGTGACTGAAGGAAGATATAAGACGACTTAGACAAAATCTTCATTCGGTGTGATGCATGGCAACTAGATCTAAATATGGAAAAATGTAAGTTAATGCGGATGAGTAGGAAGAATAAATCTGTAATGTTTGGTTACAGTATTGAAAATGTCCTGCTTGACACAATCAAGTCATTTAAATTTTTGGGCATAATGTTGAAAAGCGATATGAAATGGAACAAACATGTGAGAGCTCTGGTAGGGAAGGCGAATGGTCGATTTCGATTTATTGGGAGAATTTTAGGAAACAGTGGTTCTCCTATAAAGGAGACCACGTATAGGACGCTGGTGCGACCTATTCTTGAATACTGCTCGACTGTTTGGATCTGTACCAGATCAGACTGAAAGAGGACATCAAAGGAATTAGAGGTGGGCTGGTAAATTCGTTACCAGTAGGTTCGAACAACACGCAGGTGTTATGGAGATGCTTCGGGATCTCAATTGTGAATTCCTGGAAGAAAGGCGACATTCTTATCAAAGAACGCTACTGAGAAAACTTAGAGAACCAGCATCGGAAGCTGACTGCCGAAAGATTCTACTGCCACTGTGATTTGTCTTCTCCGTTGTTTTTTAATCTTTCTGATTATTTCACCAGCCAGTGCAGTAATGTAAGTAGGCTGTTTAGGTTTTTATGTTGGTAACGCCACGTAGCGCTCTGTATGAAAATCACTGGATGTGCTGTGTGCAGTCTGTGGCTGGTTGGCATTGTTGTAATATTCGCTATTGTAGTGTTGGGCAGTTGGCTGTTAACAGCGCGTAGCGTTGCGCAGTTGGAGGTGAGCTGCCAGCAGTGGTGGATGTGGAGAGAGAAATGGCGGAGTTTTGAGAGTGGATGATCTGGACGTGTGTCCATCAGAGACAGTAAATTTGTAAGACTGAATGTCATGAACTGCTATATATATTATGACTTTTGAACACTATTAAGGTAAATACATTGTTTGTTCTCTATCTAAATCTTTCATTTGCTAACTACGCCTATCAGTAGTTAGTGCCTTCAGTAGTTTGAATCTTTTATTTAGCTGGCAGTAGTGGTGCTCGCTGTATTGCAGTAGTTCGAGTAATGAAGATTTTTGTGAGGTAAGTGATTCATGAAAGGTATAGGTTATCGTTAGTCAGGGCCATTCTTTTGCATGGATTGTTGAAAGTCAGATTGCGTTGCGCTAAAAATATTGTGTGTCAGTTTAGTGTTGATCAGAATAAGTAAAGAGGGTAATGTCTGAGTACGTTCAGTTTTGCTCAGCTGTTTGAAAAGCAAATAACGTAAGAGGTTTTCCAGCACAGTAATTCATAAATTTTTCTAAGGGGACATTTCATATGTCGACCCTTAGCTGAGGATACCTCACTGGAATCTTCTGATTTTTCTTGTAGTTTGTGTAATTAGTGTAGCTTTTGTTTATTGCTAGCGCGTAATTATAGAGAGAATTTCCTGTGTAGTTGTAGTTTTTCATTATTGTACAGTAAAACAGTTGTGGCATGCATGTAGATTTGCACCAAGTATTTCGCAGCTGCGCTTGCAATTACCGAGATATTATTTTCAATGCTATGTTAATGTGTTTTCTTATTTTGCTTTTCAAATTGTGCTTTTCTGTGTTATCATGTGAAATATTGTGACAATAATGGCGTGTGAAAAACGTAATACTAGGCTCCAAAGTAAACTGAGAAATGATAGTGAAGACGAAAGCAGTGTGGTGTCAGCACCACTGTGTAATGAATTAACAGACATTCAATGTAGTAATTTGGTAATTCTGCATAGGGAAATGGAGTGGGCGGCAAATAATGGTGTAGACAGTGAAACAATTAGTGAACAGGGAAGCATTGTCGATCGATCGGTCGGCAACAGCTCGCCACAGGAATCCGAAATGACAGGACACAATCTCACAAATACTGTAGATTCAGGTTTTGGGTCCTCGCTGTTTTCTCAAATAAGTCAAGACACATTTTCTGCTTGTCAGAATGTGAATGTTGCCCGTGCAAATGCACTGCCGAAAAGCACTGAGGAACATGTTTCAGACACCAGTGCATTGTTATTACAATTAATACAACAAATGGGACAAAATCTTCTAAAGTTAGACACCACGCTTGAACAAACACGTGAAGATTTAACTACTGAGTTACGTAACATCGAATCGAAATGTCAAAAAGTCTGTAATGACGTAAAAATACAAATTTGTGAGCATTTTCAACCTATTTTTCGCAGCATGAAAATGCATTACAGAATCATGAAGCAGCCATAAAAGAACTGCAAAGTATTGTTCATGAAAATCACGAGACCTTGTGGGCTAAAATTGACTCAGTTGCATCTACCAATTCGGTTACGCTACTTGCAAAAACTCAGGAAAACTTAAAGGACACAGTAGATACTCTGAAAATTGGTTCAGAAAGACACATGGAGGAAATTAGTTCATTATCAGAGAAAGTAGTCGGACTTTCAGATCAGCTAAATAAAAGAGTCAAACTACTGAAGGCACTAACTACTGATAGGCATAGTTAGCAAATGAAAGATTTTGATAGAGAACAAACAATGTATTTGCCTTAATAGTGTTCAAAAGTCATAATATATATAGCGCTTCATGACATTCAGTCTTACAAATTTACTGTCTCTGATGGACACACGTCCAGATCATCCGCTCTCAAAACTCCGCCATTTCTCTCCCCACATCTACCACTGCTGGCGGCTCACCTCCAACTGCGCAACGCTACGCGCTGTTAACAGCTAACTGCCCAACACTACAATAGCGAATATTACAACAATGCCAACCAGCCACAGACCGCACACAGCACATCCAGTGATTTTCATACAGAGCGCTACGTGGCGTTACCAACATAAAAACCTAAACAGCCTACTTACAGCAATTTCGAAAATGGGTTTACTTATAAAGTCGCGTAATAATTCTCGCCGTGAAGCAATGTTGCGACAATAGAAATATACACAAGTGGAAACTGTGCCACAAAATATTAATAAAATATAATTAATGTTTAACACCAGACTGACTGCAACAACGAGAAAAGGCGCGTACATTCGCGAGTGAGTGGTCTGTCTAATAACTACTGCATTTGGGGATACTGGTAACAAATTGTAATCATTGTAAAAGTCACTCACATAAGACGAGTGAACTCGAGAGGTGGACGTATGTGTTTTCTTAGACTTACCTTTCCTTGTGGCCTGATGGCAAACGATATCGGTTAAAGTGGAAATAAGAATCAGATAGAAATTACAATAAAAGGAATCGGACTTCTTTAGAAAAGAGAAATATAAAAATTGCAGGTACTAGTGTCGCGGCAAATGACCAAACTAAAAAATGAAAATGACTGCCACAAAGTAAGAAAAGGGCTTGTTCACCTACCTCAATTTTTGTACTACGCCGTCTTGAAGATCGCTGCTGCTATCAGTATCCATCTCGTATAAATAATGACAATATTGTTCCAGTGAGAATGTGTTATTAGGCTTCCATAAATGATGGTAAACAAGGAGATTTCATTTTGATTTAAACGGGTGAGTATACAAACAAACTTTCATAAATGTAGTACCAGGTTTCAAATATATGTCTACACATTATGACAAACAAGAACAGAACAGAAGACCACTACTAAAGTTAATAATTAAAGATTGGAATTATGTCATTGTCCCTCAGATTCTATCAGTGCTCTGACTTATCTATGATTGGCCGATCGATATCTGGCAAACTGGTTTATCAACAGATATTGAAAAAGTATCTCCACACTGCCAACATAAATTGGGTGTAAGGACCATGAAGATAAGATATGAGAAATTAGGGCTCATACTGTAATATGTCTTTTAAGGGCAAAGGAAAAATTTGTATGGAATAAATACGCTGAGGAGTGGCAAAGAATTAATTTAGTACATGTGGTAGGTGTAAGACATAATACCTTAGGTAATTTTTATTTCTAAAACAAGAGACAAAAACTTTCAGTTATTATTCTTCTGTTCTGTATGTTAGAGTTTTGAGAGGAATGTCTTAGTGTAATCTACAAGTCGCTGTAGAATCATTCAGTTAATGAAGTAAGTCATCAAAAGTATCAGTGTTTTATTTAAGATGACTGTACACCATACCTAATTTCTTCTGTCATAAACAGTTTGTATAATAATATTTTGTAGCAATCAGTGTGAAGATAATTGACGAATGGCTATTAACTAATATTATTATAATATGTGTCCTTTCAGACCAGCAACCTGTATCTTTTAAATATCAAAGTCTGATGTTTCCTTGTCCAGCGAATGTATGTTACAAAATAACATTATAATTTTTTTATTTACGAGATTATCCCTTCGAGGCTTTGCAAAAATTACTGAAAAGAAAGTCTCCATAAAAGTCAGGCAAAGTTATGTTAGTATTAAAACGGAATTTCTATTTGAGAGACCGCAACCCAAACCAGTAATACATATATTTATCTCGTTTCACGAATGAGCCATCCTTTAATATGGAGGCATATAGACAGTAGTTTTTCCATCGCTCTGTTTAAGAGTGGAACAGGAAAGGAAATGACTTTTGGGTCGAGCAAATTTTATTTAATGTCGACTTATTCAGAAAGATTTGCTGTGTTCATTCTGTAAACACTAGACAGGGAAACAGTATGCACTAGGATAACACTTCTTGGAGCATCCTACAGAAACGTGATTCAGTTTTTAGTAGACATCTGTCAGATGTGGAAATGTGCCTGATGAACATTAGATGTTCAAATGTTGGAAGTATCCTTCCAATAGACTCAGTTTAGTGTACAATGGCGTAACCTACAGTAGTTTAACCCATTAGCGCCACATTTTTTAAATTAGCATATATATATATATATATATATATATATATATATATATACACACACATATATATATATATATATATATATATATATATATATATATATATATATATATATATATATATATGTGTGTGTGTGTGTGTGTGTGTGATTGTGTGTGTGTGTGTGTGTGTGTGTGTGTGTGTGTGTGTGTGTGTGTGTGTTTTGTAAAACTGTGTCCTAGCTACCCAATTTATGGAAATAAGAAGAAATTTTCTTCACTTGCTTCCTAAATGTGAAATTTTTGGCCATTCTTATTAGAGGATGCTGGGCACTTGGCAGTTGTTTTGTTATGACACTGCTTACTAGGAAAAATGACAAGGGTTAAACAAACTGGTAATAATAAACCTAAAATAAAATTTCAAAACTACTATTTATTTTGTGATAAGAAACATTTACAAAAGTTTTAACCTAAAGATTCTCCAAAAGTGAAATTTGATACGATATTTGGGAAATAATTCCATACAGAGCATAACATTATACATCCCACAATATGTCTCAGCTTTCCATTGCAGTTCTCGTGCTGGCCTCGTCTCTGCTTTTCTCGTTTCTGGATTATGTGAAGCTTCTGGTCATACTTACATCTGTTACATCACTCCTGGAAGGTGAAATGAGTTTTGTTGGTCTTCGCTCAGCTGGCCTGATTTCAAGACCTTTCGTCTGGTATGTTCATGCAATCTGTCATCTAAATTCTTTCACTGAAAGAGAAGTTCCTTCACTGAATCTCTTGAAAGCCAAGTATACATCCACAATAGTCATATTTACCATTCTTGTAAATATCCATAAGTATCACTTATTACCATGCACTTGTAAAGTAGCAATTACATTACATAGTACTGTATAAATATACTCATTCTATTTCGCAATTTTATTTTAAGGCTTCAACAGTAATTTTAATAATGATAATGTAAGGGCTTCACCCACATTTAAAGTAAAGTAATTCACGCCACCCATAGGGTGACGTGAATTAATATATTGTCGTTATTAATCAAAATAAATGTAAATGAGAGTATGCAGAAGGCAGTGAACAGGCATACACCAAACAATCAGTATGGAAGGCTCTAAGCCATATTGGCTGGGAAGGCACACTGTTTGATGTGGCTGGATGTAGATGGGAGTGCCAGTGGTGCAGGAAAATGAATAGGTTTTTAGTACTTTCTAGAACAGTTTCAGCGCAGTAATACCGTTCTAGTATCAGAAAGGGCACAGGATTGTGTATGCTAGAGGATCCCCCCCCCCCCCCCCCCTGTAAAACTTCGATGGTCATATTGCGAGATATCAGCGTCGAGAGAAAGTAGTCCCACTTGTTCTTAACTCTTCAGGTTAAGAAAAATATGTTTTAAATGTTGTCTAAAGCACGTAATTGAGGACAGGGTCTAAGAAAACGATCACCTCTCTTACATACTATTTTCTTTCATTAGTTTATAAAATGAGAAACGACATGATCATACATCAGTGTTGAGGTACGAATAAAGTGGAGGGGAGCGCTAGTTTTGGCATTGGCGGTTTCGCTCTGAAGAGTCGCTCTGGGTCCTTCATTATGGACAGAACCATATCTGACTGGTCCGATGAAATGCTATCTTTATTTGGTCAGTTAGTACTTTTACAGGACAAATGGCTTTCCAGGCACTGTTCCGAGTGTCTGGAACAGCAGCTGAGTAGTGACAGGTTATTGCACAATTTAATACGCCAGTAAAAGTGTACGCAAGGCAGTGATTTTGATTGTATTGTACGAAGTCCCATTGGAACTGTAATGAAATGCAGAACAACAGTAGAACCGCTTATCCCAATCAAGATGCAGTCTCATCGTCATGGGTAAGTGATTTCTTGCATGGGTCGGCGTTGGTGTGATTTTCCCGTAAGTCATCAAGGTCGTAGAGTCAAGTGCAGTTAAACAAATCTAAATTAATTGTGTAATGTGGTAATGTTCAGATGAGCGAGTGTTTTTTGTAGTTGCATCATTAGAAGTCCCGCATGGTAGAGCAAAATTAATTGTTTAACTCGAAGTGAAACCAGTATCTAAATTCTATGAATGTAATGAGATGACAGATTTCTCTGTAAGGGGCTAACGTAACTGTGTTGTTCTGAAGGATAGAGCCTAATTCATTGAGTAGATAATTTATGAACATAAATGAGAGATGTGTCTTCGTAAGGCACGTAAGGGAAGACGTTAGCCTTGTCATGGATTAACTACAGGTGCCAAACATTACTGAATAGCAATATCTTGTAGTTGCAACATGTGCTTTGTAGAAGGAAACTGCGCTTCTGAATTATATTTTATTTATCACGGTAGGTCCGTGTTCTTATTTGCTGCAACACCGTTCTTCATTACAAAATTACTTGGTTGATTTGTTGCTTCCCAAAGATTGCATACAATGAGTAGCATCGCGAGTGGGAGAGCGGGACTACCTTTGAGAGCCAAACATCTTCGAGAAATATAAAGGTTGTGGTCTGTGGTGCTTACGATACATAAGAAACGTTAGGAGGACGTTGACCCACTGTGCGCCTGATTTAATACAATTTTTGTGGCACCGAGGCTCTCAGGTGACTAACCACTGGCACTGATACATTAATAATAATATTTGACTCATGTTATATCGCATTCCAACATTTGGTTTAGTCATAATGGTAGTCAGGTGGAAAAACTCTCGTAGTAAGAAATGCTCCACCGACCCCTCTAACTTCCACACTGCAATGGTAGGTTACTCTATGAGCCAGCTGAGAAGATCAGTGCCTCCCATGAAATTCTTATATTCAATGCATGTGGTTGTGGAACACTGACCTTTTCTTTTTGGGATGAATTTCAATGTTGAACTTTGATACTAGGAAGCACAGTGTCAAAATTAGCTGCTAATGTAACACACTTGTTATTATTCCATTTTGTGATGAAAAGTGCCTTCTCTCTGTCAAGTGTGAAATCAAAATATCCCCTTTCTTTCTTGTTCATAACATCATCTGGTGATTGTGGGCACTTAATTTTTCTGCTTTCTCTTATAGCTCCACTTGCATGAAAACCCAGTTACTTCAGTTGGACGAGCAGGCGATGACTAGTAAAATAACTGCCAAGAAATACTTTGTAACTATTAGTCTCATCAATAATGGACCACATTTTCAAAATTACTTTGTAACCCAGTGGTGGATTTGCCTTGTCATCATACCTGTTATTGTGATAGTACCCATCAGTACCACATATGGTCCAAAGTTTATATCCAAAGCGTATGGGATTCAGTCTGATAAACTGCTTTACAGGGTTTTGTGCATAGTATCTCACAATCGTTCCATCAACTGCCAGATTTTCCTGCAGGACTTTCCATTTTTGACAATATTTTAGCAGAGCATCTGATAATGGTTTTATTTAGAAAGATTTGTCACTCTTGAATTTTTATTGGCCCTTTTGTTAGCACTGAAATATATTACAGATTTCAGTTCAAGATTCCTGTTACTCAAGATACCTGTTACGACTCATCATACCTTTCGCTATTTGAACACCTAGATCCTCATCCTCGGGCCGATAATCTCTTTCACTTGACAATTTATGATAGTCAGTAAAGATCAAAACCCCAACAAATACATAAATTCCATCAGGTGAAACTAAAAAATTTATTTTTCAGTTTCCTCTACTATCATACTTACAACTTCTTCTGAAGAGATTTCTTCAAAAGTGTGCACGGGAGTAAGATCATATAACGTTTCTTTCAGTTCATCGGACAAACAAGAAGCTTTCATCCTTAAGTCAGGAAATGAATATTTCTGAAACTGATCACACTGTTTAACTTCCTATTTAGAGGTTCCTTTAGAAGAAACATGAGGAATATCTTTGTTATCTCTCTCATGTAATATACATATTTCCTAACAAATCATCTTCAACGTTTTCCTCATCAGTATGCTCATCTATATATGGAGGTGGCGCTCCTACGTCTGCAACTGTTTCTTCCTAAAATAAATATTCTACTGCCTATTCAACACTTTTAAAAACATAATGAGTTATGATAAAGAGATCTGAAAAGATCGAGAAATATAATTTACTGCAGAAATGCCCAGTGTCCTCAAACGAAGAGACCAAGTTTTCATGCACTGGGACAAAAAATGTAATAAACTATTTTCGCCTTATGCAGCCACAAAAATAAAAATGGAAGTTACCAGCAGGTTCTGCAAAAATGCTCCATTTCTGTTAACAGTCTTCAACTGAATAACTTTAGCAGCGAGATAACAATGGTACCCATTGTTGATAGAAAACTTGCTTTACAACAACAAAACTCTATTGTTGGTTTGGAGGAGCATACATTGTAATAATGATGGGAAAATGGACTGTTCCTAGTCGAGGATAGTGGGTGTGAATGTGTTAAAGGCTTTCATAGAGTTACTCAGAAAATATTGCCATATTAGATTACAAACGAAATTTGAGACTATATTGACGATTGTTTGGTAGGGAAGAAGCAACATGTTTATTAAATAGAGATTAAATGACAAATATTGAAGTAACTTCAAGTATGCCGTAGGGAAGTGAGTTGTGACCGTTGCTGTTCATATTATATGTTCAAGTACAGTATTAACTGTAACCTCAGATTTATTGCAGATGATGGAGTTATCTGTAATATAGTAGAGTCTGAAGTAAAAGCTACACACTACACAAATATTCAGTCCAGTCAGACCGTGAAGATATTTGAAATTGGCAGAAGGAATGGCAATTTGTGTAATTGGTTCATGACTGTAAAATTGTGCATGTTAGGGAATGCAAAACTTAGTGTCCTATTACTGCAGTGTCAATGAGCTACAACTGAAATCAGTCCATTCACGCACAGTTTCCAGGGGTTTGGAATGGAATGAGCACACATGCTCAACTGTAGGTAAAGCAGATGATATATTTCGGTATACTGGCAGGATGCTAGGCAAAATCGATCAGTCTCCTTTGATTGCTTGCAAATCACTTGTGCATCTCAGAGTAGAATACTACTCTAGTGTGTAGAACCTGTATTGAGAGACGGTCAACAGTAGTTGTTAGAGATTTGTTTGACCCATGGGAGAGCATCAGGGAAATGTTGAAAAACCTGAGCTAACAGTCGCTTGAACATAGACACTAACTATCTTGCGAAGGCCAACTTAGAAAGTTTCAAGATCCAGAGACTAAGCTAGGAATATATTACAACCCTCTGCAGTCTACATATCACTCCCTTAGGGACAAAGAAAAGATTTGTCTAATTACCTCATACACACAGGCATTTAAGTTGTCATTATTTCTGAATCCTATGCACAAATGGAATGGGAAGAACTCCTAAGGGCATATGTTTCATGCAACTTTCTTTTTCTTTCTGAAAACAAGGTTTCACAGTGTAACAGATTGTTTGAGGGTCGTAACTGCCATTGAATAATTCAGATTTAGGCTCTCCATGGTTACTGCAAATCACATAAGGTGAATATCAGAACAGTTCATTTCAAAACACACTAGCAAATTTCCTGACTCATTGTTGTCATTTCTGAGTTTGGGCCTTGATTCCAATGACCTCGACATCAATTAGGTTTTAAACATTTATCTTCTTTCATATATACTTATATTGAAAATCTGATAGGAAATTATGAAATTAAAATGAATCTGAATTGTTGATTCTTTTAGTGTTCTTGCAGTTTGTTGAACAGCACACCGCTGTAGTGGTGGAAAATGAAATATAAAATGCATCCAGACCAGAACTGTTAGCAACATTGAACTTGTATCACTTTCACCGATGCTATTATAATGTTTTGCAAGAGTAGAACTATCATTTTACGAAACTGGAAATTGAATCGGTGGTTCTTGTTACTATTATGGTGGTACCGAAATTTCTGTTTACCATATCACTTCAACAATGAGCCACCCACCACACAATTTGTTAGGACTTGCAAAGTAGCAAGAAACTGCAGCAACAAAAATCTGCAATATTGTCACAGTACTTTCCTTTGGAGAACACATGTTATTGAAATCATTATCTTGGCCACCCTAGATTCAAACGTTTTATGAGTGAAGTATTGCTACTTTGCTTCATTCTTTATCTGGGCAACCATTTTAGGTCTAAGCTATAACTGAATAGAGACAAGTTGTGATTAACACATTTATGATTGTACCAGTCGAATAGACGGTGCAGATTATAGTTTAACATCATGAAACTTCGTGTACTCATTGTTTAGTACCCCCTTGCAATAAGTTAAATCTCTGTAGTGGAATGAAGGTGGATTTGAGCTAATCCTGTTTTGTTATCTGCTATAGTCGTAACGATCAATGGTAGTAACCAATTAAAATTTCCACAATGTCAACATTATAAAGCTTTTGAAGTGAAGTTGAATTGTCAAATTGCTCGATAAAGCATTGAAATAAAAGCTACTACCTTTTTGCGAATTTGTTGGATTATATTTTAAAATATACTTTTACGTTAGAAAAATACCATAGTTAAACCTATTTCCTTCTGTAGAGATGGAAATATTAGAAGAAATTGCATTCATCCGGATACCAAAGATAACTTTTCAACAGCGTCAGCTGCGATTTAAACTCCAGAAATTAATGGCAACTATATCTTTGGTAGTTCTCGTCTGTAGAAGTGACGAAAGAAACAGACAGAATACATGGAAGGTGATGTGATTCATCTGTGCCATCAGCTGGAAGCATTCCAAAGCAAGCCATTACAAGAAACGGGGGAGGCTGTGTCGTGTATTTGATTTTGAGGTCCGTAATACAATGAACGAAGACAGAGATCGCGAAGATGACCCGCTGTTAGATATGTTCATTACCAATTGGGAGGAGCAGTGTATACAACATGTTGAAAGTGAACCCGACTACGAAGGACAGCTTCAGAGGGAGAGGGAACAAACTCACCAGAAACTGTGGGTGACTTTTCAAAACAGCGCAACTGCAATAGCGCAACTTTATAGAGGTGATTGTGATGTCAATATTGATCACTGTTGCTAAGATAGGAGTGGTGCATCCTTCCATTTTGTGTGGCGTGTTATTGATTGTCGAGCCACCCACAATAATTTTCCTGTGTTGTTTTCAGAACGTCAGCAAGGCCTTTCGTTATGGATACCTTTCCAAACCGCCGCTGGTACGGTGACAAATTTGTACAAAGGTAATGAAAACATGGATGCCGATGAGCCGAATGTCAACATACATGGCTGACCTTGTATTCTTTTACTATGTATAGCTCATGTATGTTCGTTGTAGAAAAATAATGTGAATCAAGACTTCTGAGCGGTATGTCACATCTATCAAAGATTAAGTAAGACAATAACTGACGCCTTTATGTGAACCTGTCTTTTGTAAAATCGTAAATTTGCAGATTCAACGGAAGGAATAAGGCGGACTAGTGAACTTGGAATTCAGTGCGGTTATCAGAGACGAAACAAGGAATTGTTGAGCTGGGTTCGGAAAATGCGACACAAAATAAGACGGGAGGATCTACTTTCTTATCTGGCTGGAAAGCCAACTCCACCTCGACCACATCATAGGTGAGTTTCTTATGTTTGCCAAGTGTTTTGGTGAGTGCTGGAACGTATAGTTGTTTGTAATCGAACAGTACTTGGCCTTGGCAGTGATTGTGCAGTTGGAGCATCTGGTATAGCCATAATCTTAACAAAGGTAATTCATATGTTTCTAATCTGTGACTTTTTTGTCATGCAGATGTTTACTGTAATTTGTGGCAGGTCACGCTTGCTACTCAACTACAGTTTCGTTTTGCAGCATTAAATAGGTGTTAACTGATGTGTTCGTGGAAATAATGGAGGCCACAGTTAATCGTGGATTCTCTGTATTTTTGTAATTTATTTTCGTTTGAGAGACACAAAATCGACAAGCTACTTCTGATACCCGAATTGCTGATAGCCACGTTTACAAATGCCCCATACGTAACAGTTCGGAGCGTTACCTGTGGATGTAAGTGTATTAGCAAAATTCGTGTTCAAAATAAGCCCAGTGTCAAGCAAATCTTACTGATTTATGTTCTACAGAGAGTTATTTTATTTGTTTATTTCGGTAAAGGATCATCTCCTATTGACAAATGAGCTCTTGAATTGTATCAGTCATCACATTCATTGTTAAAACTGAAAATTCTTTAACAGTTTATTTTTGTGAATTATGTGGTGGAAGACTGTATTGTGATCAAATAGACTCTCCAAAGACACAAAAGTAAACTATATACAATTTTCTTTCAGAGTTTGAAATATTTACATAAGAAAAAATGGTTTGCTTCATTTTGTTATAAATTCAAAATGGTGCATCAGTTCGTAACTTGAAATATATTAGTTCAGTTTTCATATTTAAACACACTCTTGGCTTATGGAATTATTTTACAGGAAAATGCCATGAAAATAAATATTTAGCTTGCTTTTGAGAAGTAAACATTGACATTGTTTTTCCTCCGTAAGTAAATTCTTTTTAATACCTGTTAGATGCATTGTAAGTGCTGATCACTTTCCAGAACATTTGTAATTTAAAGATTTTTTTGTGCTAAAAATAAACATGTTTCATTAAACTTGAAAGTACTCTGTGTGGAATTGCACCTTTCTATATGGTTTTGCTGGCAAAAAGTCTTTGCAGGTGGGCTGAGTGCAGAAACAAAGCAAGAGAAAATAAAAACTTATTTGGTTCACCGTGTTCTTGATTATCTAGATTCAAATGTGCGGACTCGTATGAGCAAAACAATAGACAAATTTTAATTCTAAAGAAGTATAAATATGTTACTGTAAGTAGTTACGAATGTTGTCAGATAATTACCAGAGTAGTCATTTTAATATTAAGGTAGGTGTTTTTGTGATAAACGGAAGCTGCTTAGTATAAGAAAGCAGCAGCCATTCTCTTAAATTTATTTTGATTATTGCAGGTAATGCAGGGGCAAATACAATACAGCAGCTTAATACAGGAAAAATTTATAGACAGTTTCTCGTTTCTATTAATGTGTAAAGTTGGGTCTCTCCCATTCTAGGGTGTGTGTCACTTGTCCTTTTTTTAACCAGCTCATCTCTCCTTCCCAATGAAGGAACTATCAGTTCTCAAAGCTAAGTAGTGTGTCTACTCCTGTTATTAGTGTGTATCAGCAGTAGTAGGCATTTTTCTTGCTGGAGATAAGCACAGTCCATTGACTTTTTATCAGAATGAGTAGTTTTCCTAACTGAATTTTCCTTGGATACAATTAACCTGTGCTTATTAATTGTGTGACTGTACTCACTGATGATTTGATCTATTGAACACTCTTTTGTTCATTCCTTCATTATGCTTGAAAAATCTTAGTGAGAACCTTCTGGGATATGGAACAAATCATGGCGTACATTAAGTTTCGTACGTTAAATTTAGCTACCATGAGTGGAAATAGTGAAGTGTATGTACAGCTTAAGTTTGTGATATGTTTAACTTTTGTTAAGTTGTATCTTGGTTTGTTCCACTTCCCTAAAGGGCCTCATCTATGATGATTTCTACAGAACATGACGAATCAGTGAATGGAAATAAATGGATGGAGTAGTGCAACGCTGTAATGAAGTACTAGATAAATCCTGAACAGGCACGGTGAACCAGTAGAGAGACAGAATGTGATCTGTGTTCAGTTGGTGGAAAAAATATCACCAAATATTGTTAAATGTGTTTCTGTCATACAAGTGGTGGGACACTTACATTTGGTCCTCATGAGAAGGACTTTGAAGATACAAAGTCTTCTTCTTTCTGTTTGTAGACAGGCGTGTAGTAGTAGTAATAATAGTAGTAGTAGTAGTAGTAAATAATTCTTTTAGTTTACAGCTGATGTAAATTGTACCCAAACTACATCAGGAGACAATTCTCCGACAAGAATTGAGTATTGTATTTTGACTTAAATCTAATAATAGTACTTCAGTGTTAGCAGCTAAATTATTGTATTAAGAATTTCTAACACAAGCTAATTGTATCCCCAATACACATGAAGAACAGTGAGCTCTTGAATGACATTATTGTTGTGAAGTGTGTGTGTGTGTGTGTGTGTGTGTATATATATATATATATATATATATATATATATATATATATATATATATATATATATTAGTTATAATAGAGGGAAACATTCCACGTAGGAAAAATATATCTAAAAGCAAAGATGATGTGACTTACCAAATGAAAGTGCTGGCAGGTCGACAGACACACAAACATACACACAAAATTCAAGCTTTCGCAACAAACTGTTGCCTCATCAGGAAAGAGGGAGGGAAAGGGAAAGACGAAAGGATGTGGGTTTTAAGGGAGAGGGTAAGGAGTCATTCCAATCCCGGGAGCGGAAAGACTTACCTTAGGGGGAAAAAGGACGGGTATACACTCGCTCGCGCGCGCGCACACACACACACACACACACACACACACACACACACACACAAGCAGACATATTTAAAGACAAAGAGTTTGCGAAGAGATGTCAGTCGAGGCAGAAGTGCATAGGCAAAGATGTTGTTGAATGACAGGTGAGGTATGAGTGGCGGCAGCTTGAAATTAGCGGAGATTGAGGCCTGGTGGATAACGGGAAGAGAGGATATATTGAAGAGCAAGTTCCCATCTCCGGAGTTCGGATAGGTTGGTGTTAGTGGGAAGTATCCAGATAACCCGGACGGTGTAACACTGTGCCAAGATGTGCTGGCCGTGCACCAAGGCATGTTTAGCCACAGGGTGATCCTCATTACCAACAAACACTGTCTGCCTGTGTCCATTCATGCGAATGGACAGTTTGTTGCTGGTCATTCCCACATAGAATGCATCACAGTGTAGGCAGGTCAGTTGGTAGATCACGTGGGTGCTTTCACACGTGGCTCTGCCTTTGATCGTGTACACCTTCCGGGTTACAGGACTGGAGTAGGTGGTGGTGGGAGGGTGCATGGGACAGGGTTTACACCGGGGGCGGTTACAAGGGTAGGAGCCAGAGGGTAGGGAAGGTGGTTTGGGGATTTCATAGGGATGAACTAAGAGGTTACGAAGGTTAGGTGGACGGCGGAAAGACACTCTTGGTGGAGTGGGGAGGATTTCATGAAGGATGGATCTCATTTCAGGGCAGGATTTGAGGAAGTCGTATCCCTGCTGGAGAGCCACATTCAGAATCTGATCCAGTTCCGGAAAGTATCCTGTCACAAGTGGCGCACTTTTGTGGTTCTTCTGTGGGAGGTTCTGGGTTTGAGAGGATGAGGAAGTGGCTCTGGTTATTTGCTTCTGTACCAGGTCGGGAGGGTAGTTGCGGGATGCCAAAACTGTTGTCAGGTTGTTGGTGTGTGTGTGTGTGTGTGTGTGTGTGTGTGTGTGTGTGTGTGTGTGTGTGTGTGTATTTACATTCCTAGCTTTCGGAACTTTGTTCCTTCATCAGGGAGGAGAAAGGAGAAAAAAGGGAAGAAGGGAAAGTGGATTCAGTTACTCACAACCCAGGTTATGAAGCAACAGGGAAAGGTAAACAGGGGGTGGTAGCAGGGATGGAGGCATGGTTGTCAGAGGGAAGCCAAAGATATTCTACTGTTAAGTACTGTGCCAGCTTCAAACCAAAGAGTATGCATAAAGAAGTATATAGTATAAAGATAACACAACTACATAGGATGAAAAGATGCGTGAATGGCTAAAGAGGAGAGGGAAAAAGGAGGAGAGCAAGTTCCCATCTCCGCAGTTCCGAGGGACTGGTGTTGGGTGGGAGAAGCCAAATGGCATGCACGTTGTAGCAGGTTCCTAGGTCCCTTGAATTATGTTGGACGGTATGCTCTGCTACTGGGTATTGGACATCTCCTAGGCGGACAGTTCATCTGTGCCCGTTCATGCGCTCAGCCAGTCATGCCGATGTAAAAGGCTGTGCAGTGCAGGCATGTCAGCTGATAAATGACAAGTGTTGTTTCACATGTGGCCCTGCCTTGAATTGTGTGTTTTACCAGTAGCGGGACTGGAGTAGGTGGTTGTGGGGGGGGGGGGGATGCATGGGGCAGGTTTTGCAGCGGGGTCGGTTACAGGAATAGGAACCGCTGGGTAGAGAAGGTGGTCTGGGTATATTGTAGGGTTTAACAAGGATGTTATGGAGGATGGAGGGGGGGGGGGGGGGCGATGAAAGGCAACTCTGGGTGGTGTGGGGAGAATATTGTCAAGGGATGATCTCATTTCAGGGCTTGACTTGAGAAAGTCATATCCCTGACAGAGTAATTTGTTGATGTATTCGAGGCCAGGATAATATTGGGTGACAAGGGGGATGCTTCTGTGTGGTCTGGGGGTAGGAACATTGTTGTTGGACGGGGAGGAATGTATTGCTCGGGGGATCTGTTTGTGGACAAGGTCTGCCGGATAGTTGCGGGGGAGGAAAGCACTGGTCAGGTTATTGGTGTAATTGTTGAGGGCTCCGTCACTGGAGCAGATACGTTTGCCATGAATACCTAGGCTGTAGGGAAGGGAACGTTTGATGTGGAATGAATGCCAGCTATCAAAGTGAAGGTACTGTTGTTTGTTTGTGGGTTTGATGTGGACGGAGGTGTGGATGTGAGCTTCAACAAGATGAAGGTCATCATCCAGGAAGGTGGCTTGGGTTTTGGAGAAGGACCAGGTGAAATTCAGATTCGAAAAGGAGCTTAGGTTATGGAGGAAATTAAGGAGTGTTTCTTCACCATGAGTCCAGACCACAAAGATGTCATATATAAACCTATACCAGGCCAGGGGAAGCAGCTGTTGGGTCTTCAGGGAAGCCTCCTCCATGCGGCCCATGAAGAGGTTGGCATAAGGCGGAGCCATCCTGGTTCCCATGGCCATTCCCCCGATTTGTTTGTAGGTCTGGCCTTCAAAAGTGAAGTAATTATGGGTGAGGATGAAGTTGGTAAGTGTGATAAATATCGAGGTTTTTGGAAGATCTTTGGGTGGGCGTTGGGAGAGGTAGTATTCAAGGGCAGACACACCAAGGGTATGTGAGATGTTTGTGTAAATGGATGTAGCATCTATGGTGACAAGAAGGGTTTCAGGTGGGAGGGGAGTGGGAATGGATTTGAGCCATTCTAGGCAGTGGTCTGTGTCTTTGATGTAGGATGGGAGTCTGCAGGTGATAGGTTGGAGGTGTTGGTCTACCAGAGCTAGATACGTTCTGCTGGGGCTTTGAAGCCTGCCACAATTGGATGGCCAGGATGGTTCTCTTTGTGGATTTTGGGTAATAGGTAGAAGGTAGGGGTAAGTGGCTCAGGTGGAGTGAGTAGGTCTATGGAAGCCGTTGTGAGGCCTTGTGAGGGGCCTTAGATTTTTAGGATTTTCAGCAGCTCAGTCTGGATCGAGGGAATGGGATCCTGGGTAACAGCTTTGTAGGTTGAGGTGTCGGAGAGTTGACGCAGTCCTTCTGCCACATGCTCCACACGGTCAAGTACCACAGTTGTGGAGCCTTTATCCGCCAGGAGGATGACAATAGAGCGGTCTGTTTTCAGCTCCTTAATGGCACAGGATTCAGTTGGGGTGATGTTGGGGGTTGTCGGGATTTTCTTCAAGAAGGACTGGGAGACAACACTGGATGTGAGGAATTCCTGAAATGTCTGCAAGGGATAGTTTTGGGGGAGGGGAGGAGGATCCCTTTGGGAAGGCGGTCGAAACCGTTCTAGACAGGGTTCAACACTGGGTTTAGTATTTGGGGACTGTGTTTGGGTGAAGTGATATTTCCAGTTGAGGTTCTGGGTGAATGAGAGGAGATCATTAACGAGAGCAGTGTGGTTGAATTTAGGCGTGGGGCTAAAGGTTAAGCCTTTTGATAGAACAGATGTCTCTGGAGGAGAGAGGGATTTGGATGAGTTAGAACTGAATTGGGACTGGTGATATGTGGCATTTGACTGTGGTTGTAGTTGAGATTTGGTCTGTGTGGGGTATGTGCTGGGATTTGGAGACTGAGTAGGGTGGCTAGGCTAGGTTTGTTGGCTATGAGGTGGGTTTGTTGAAGGTGCTGTTGTGGTTGGTGTTTGTGAGGGATAGGGAGAGGGACCCCACTTCTTAGGTGTTGCACTAGCACTGTGGACAGTTTTTTTCAGGTGGTATGTGGCATGGAACTCAAGTTCACAGCTGGCTTCTAGGATGATGTTCCTGAGTGTGTTTTCCAAGCAGGGGTTTGAGAGGTGGAGGACTTTGAAGAGAGATAAGAGCTGTTGGGAGTGGTGTTACACGAAGTGGGGTCCCTCTCCCTAGCAGAAATGACAAGACACTAACATTAGTGCAATTCACCCCTATTATTCTTAAAGGAGATAACAATTATAAATTGGACTGTGTACGGGCCAAATGAAGCTAAAATAATTTTTTCAGCAAAGCACTCTTTGGATCACATATTTTGATATGACTGGTTTTGGCCGAATTACACAGAGTACAGTGATGAAAAAAGAGGTTTCTTTTTGTTTTATATGTAGACCCAAAGATTATCTAGATAAATGGAAACAAGTCGTAGCAATAAAATAAAATAAGCGTTTTGTGTAGAAGGCTGTTAATACAAGATCACTTATTCAACTAGTGTAGGCCCATTCAGAGAGGCTGATCTACATCTACAAGCCACCTTATGGTGTGTGGTGTTACTTCAGTGATTCCCATTTGAGTGATTAAGTGCGTGTAGCTGTCAGAAGTGAAGAGAGCAACAGAACTACCTGTCCGATGGCCCCAGTTGTCACTGAAATGTCAGATGGCAGATGAAGTTAGTTACTGTGATAACAAATCACCACAACCATTTGTTTCACTGCTATGTAAGTGTGACCTAGGGGTAGTGTCTTTGACTACTAAGTAAAATGTTGTGGGTCCTGGTTTCAGACTCAGCCAATTCGTTAATTTTGAATAAAAACCAGCAGCAATGGCTGCAAAAGACTTTTTGGTACGAGTCACCCTTATTATGTCAACAGGCTTGTCGAAAGGGGGTGCAGAAGCAGACATAGATTCAGTGCACACTCTTACATTTGAGGCCAGAAAGTGCCCCTTACTGGCCGAAGGATCAGCAGTGACTGATGGAATGGAGCAGCAGAATGCAGTGGAAATGAGTACATTAAAAGCACTCAGTGTGTATGCTCAGGACATGTGGTCTGTAAATGGAAAAAGTGTTAAAAATATTTAAAATCCAAGAAAAGAGTAAAATTCTAAGACTTGAAAGTGGTAGGGAGTGGCGACCAGTGAAGTGGTGAGGAGGTAAATGATTTTTGGCCAGACAAATATAGGGTAATATCAGCAGCAACAGAAAACTGTATAATGGTGGTAGGATTCGTTATGAATTGAAAGGTGGGGCAGAGGGCGAGTTATTGTGAACTGCTCAGTGACAGGGTTGTTCTCATCAGAATGGACAGCAAACAAATGCCAACAACAGTAGTTCAGGTATATGTGCCAACTTCACAGATAAAAGATGAAAAGAGAGCAGGAACTACGAGGCTATTGAACGGGCAATGCACTATGTAAAAGATGATGATAGCCTAATAATCATGGGGGTTAGTGGGGAAGAAACAAAAGAGTGTTACAGGAGAATATAGGCATGGTAGTAGGAATGGCTAAGGAGGGTAGTTGGTATGCTTGATGAAGACTTGGGAAGATTCCAGTTGTGTTATGTCATGGTTTGACATAGAATCCGAATCAGTTATGTGTTTGTAAGGCATACGCAGGACCAGATATAGATCTGCGCCACAATTCAGTGGTTATTAAGAGTGGACTGAAGTTTAAGAGAAATTGCAAAATTTAAAATTATTTAGTTGTTCACTTTTACTCATGACAGTATTTAACGAGATATAGATGTGTGAGGAAGGTCCTGAACATGAAAAAATTGAATATGTCTTTCATTGTAGAAAGTGACATCTACTACTAAAATTAAATTTTTGGGTTAAGTTCAGCTGAAAAATATAAACATTTATGGAATCTGTAGAAGGATTCATAAAAACAATAAATATTTCTTTCAACATTTTAAAATGTACAGTAACTGAGTAGATCAAAATATTTTTTACAGTGTGGGCCAAAGTACCTCCCACCCTCTTGGTATTGTGAGGGTGAGAATTCCACTGTTAAGTACAAGGAGGCTGGATTGAAAGAGTATATTGATGGCCTCTATGAGGGGAGGACCTGGGTGGCGGTGGCGGTGGTGGTGAAAGAAATATCTTGACATAGTGTCTTTGGTTAGTAATCAAAACGTCTTCGATCCCATGTTCAAAACTGTAACAGCTTAAATTTTGATTAATAATCATTATTGGCGGTCGAAGACTTTCGGCATAAGAAGTCACCATCCTTCTGCCAATGGCCTTGTCAAAGAGGGTGGAAGAGCAGATAGAGATTCGGGGGCACTCTCTTGTCCTAGGAGTGGGAAACTGCCCCTAAAGGTGGAAAAATCAGCAATGATCAATGGCATGAGGATGCAAAAGACAATGGAAACCACTGCATTAAAGACACGTAATGTGTATCCACAGCACATGTGGCCTGTAATTGAAAAAGTGTCATGATGGTCTTTCCAATGCCAAAAGATTGCGGAGTAGTCTACATTTGGATCTCCGGGAGGGGATTGCCCAGGGGTAGGTGACAAAGAGGAAAAGATTCAGTAATGAACGAAAGGCTAATGTTCTAAGAGTTGGTGCATGGAGTCTCAGAAGATTGAATGTGGTAGGGAAGCTAGAAAATCTGGAAAGAGAGAGCTATGAAATGAAATGGAAAAAGACGAGGATTTGTGATCAGACGAGTTTAAAGAAATATCAACAGCAGCAGAAAATGGTAAAACGGCAATAGGTTTCGTTACAAATAGGGAGGTAGGGCAAAGAGAGTGTTACTGTGAACAGTTCAGTGATAGGATTGTTCTTATCAGAATTGATACTAAACTAACATTGACAGTGATAGTTCGGGTATAGATGCCGACGTCGCAAGCTGAAGCTGAAGATGAAGAGCTAGAGAAAGTATATGAGGATACTGAAAGTGTAATACAGTACGTAAAGGGAGATGAAAAGCTAATGGTCATTGGGGACTGTAATGTAATTGTAGGGGGAGTAGAAGAAAAGGTTGCAGGAAAATATGGGCTCGGGACAATGAATGAGAGAAGAGAAAGACTTGAGTTCCATAATAAATTTCAGTTAGTGATGATAAACATTCTGTTCAAGAGTCACAAGAGACAAGAGGAGGTGGTATACTTGGAAAAGGCCCAGTGATGAAGATTTCAGTTAGCTTACAAATTACATCATGATGAGACAGAGATTCCAAAATCAGATACTGGATTGTAATGCTTACCCAAGACCTGATACAGACTCAGATCACAACATGGTAGTGATGAAGAGTGGGCTGAAGTTTAAGACGTTAGTCAGGAAGAATCAATATGCAAGGAAGCGGATACCGAAGTACTAAGGACTGACAAAATACGCTTGAGGTTCTCTAAGGCTATAGATACAGCAATAAGGAATAGCTCAGTAGGCAGTACAGCTGAAGAGGAATGGACATCTCTAAAAACAGCTCTAACAGAAGTTGGAAAGGAAAACATAGGTACAAAGAAGGTAACTGCGTAGAAACCTTGGGTAACAGAAGATATACTTCAGTTGGTCGATGAAAGCAGGAAGTACAAAAATGTTCCAGGAAACTCGGGTATAGAGAAATAAAAGTTGGTGATGAATGAAGTAAATAGGAAGTGCAGGGAAACTAAGACAAATTGGCTGCATGGAAAAATGTGGAGAAATTGAAAAAGAAATTATTGTTGGAAGGACTGACTCAACATATAGGAAAGTCAAAATAACCTTCAGTGAAATTAAAAGCAAGTGTCACAGCATTGGAGTGCAATGGGAATTCCAATGTTAAATGTAGAGGAGAGAGCGGATAGGTAGAAAAAATACGTTTAAAGCCTCAATAAGGGAAAGATTTGTCTGATGTGATAGAAGAAGAAACAGGAGTCAGTTTAGAAGAGGTAGGTGATCCAGTATTAGAATCAGAATTTAAAGGAGCTTTGGAGGACTTAAGGTCGAATAAGGCAGAGGGGATAGATAACATTCCATCAGAATTTCTAAAGTCGTTGGGGAAGTGGCAGCAAAATGAAGATTCAATGTAGGAGTCTGGTGATACACCATCCGACTTTCGGAAAAATATCATCTACACAATTCCGTAGACTGCAAGCACTAAAAAGTGTAAGAATTATTGCACAATCAGTTTAACAGCTAGCGCATCCAAGTTGCTGACAAGAATAATATACAGAAGAATGGAAAAGAAAATTGAGGACGTGCTGGCTTTAGAATAGGTAAAGGCACCAGAGAGGCAGTGCTGAGATCGCAGTTGATAATGGAAGCAAGATGAAAGGAAAAATAAAGACACATTCATAGGAATTGTCGACCTGGAAAAAAAGTGTAAAATGGTGCAAGCTGTTCAAAATTCTGAGAAAAATAGAGCTAAGCTAAAAAGGGTATGAGACAGGGATGTAGTCTTCTGCCCCTGCTGTTCAATCTGTACATTGAAGAAGCACTGATGAAGTAAAAGAAATGTACAAGAGTGGATTTAAAATTCAAGGTGAAAGGATATCATTGGTAATATTCGCCTGATGACATTGCTATCCTGAGTGATGATGAAGAATTATTATGTAATCCGCTGAATGGAATGAACGATCTAATAAATACAGAATATGGATTGAGATTAAATCGAAGAAAGATGAAAGTAATCAGAAGTATCAGAAATGAGAATAGCGAGAAACTTATCAGGATTGATGATCAGGCAGTAAATGAAGTTAAGGAATTCTGCTACCTAAGCAGACTAACGCCGGCAAAAAGGGTATTTCTGGCCAAGAGAAGTCTATTAGTTTTGAACATAGGCCTTAATTTGAGGAAGAAATTTCTGAGAGTGTACGTTTGCAGCTCAGCATTGTGTGGCAGTGAAACCTGGAGTGTGGGAAAATTGGAACTGAAGAGAATTGTAGAATTTGAGATGTGGTGCTACAGATGAATGTTGAAAATTAGGTGAACTGATAAGGTAAGGAATGAGGTGGCCCTACACAGAATCTGAGGAAAAAAGAGAGTATGTGGAAAAGACTGACCAGAAGGGGGACACTGTGATAGGTCTATTAAGACATCAGGCAATGACTTCCATGGTAGTAGGGGGAACTGCAGAGTGCTAAAGCTCTATAGGAAGGCAGAGATTGGGATACATCCAGCAAATAATTGAGGATGTAGGTTGCAAGTGCTACTTCTTGGGAGATGACGAGGTTGGCACTGGAGAGGTTTGTGGCATGGCGCATCAAACCAGTCAGAAGACTGTGCCCCCCCCCCCCCTCCAAAAAAAAATGGGGGATCCAGCATTAGGTGGGGTGTAACAGAGCGTTCTAAGTTGTATCACCTAAGGAAGAAGGAATAAAATGCCTTCCCTCTGAATTTTTAAAATTGAGCTACCAAAGGATTTTTCTGATTATAGTGTGGAATCTGATGCTGGTAATTTACTAGAGGAATCAAACTGCAAGATGACTGATGACTCTAAGAAAAAAAGATCAGTGTCTCTTGTGCTGATTGTGGTGCATATGTGAAATACTTAGTATGCATTTAAGTGCTAAACCAGATCAAGAAATTCCTGTGGCAGAATAAAAGAAATGCATTCATGAAACATGTGAGGCATTGATTTTTGAGAATATATAGCCATCCTGACAAAGTTGTATACTGAATTTTGGCATATAATTTTGGTGATGGCATGTCGAAGTAGATTTAGTAATTTGTGCTGTGCTGAAAACTGTGTATGTCAGTTATTTAAATCACATACTGCAAATGTAAATCATTGAACGAATGTATGATACCGAGTTAAAAAGACAGATATTGGACCACCCAGGTTCTAAATATCTCCAAACAATTCCTGAAACTTCATATGCATGTAACATGGATGCCTAGTTCATTAGGATCATTGTGAACAGTTCTTTTCCCATCAAGAAAAATTTTAAAAAACACCTGATATGTATATCAAATTATTATTTGAAATGTATTTTGAGATTGAGTTCTACTCAACCACTATCAACATATCCCTTGCTCAATCAGTGTCAACATACATCTTTAAGGAATGGTGAAAATATTTTAGAATTTAAGAAAATGAAGTACTTGAGATTCATTTGTTGTGACAACTTCATTAACAAATATTTCAGCGATACCTCAAAAGTATGACTACAGCGGAACCTCTGTCATCTGTGCTGCTGGTCAGATAATGTAATAAAAAAAGTTTGTTTTCACGGTCATCCTCTGCAGCAAGCACAGAAATATTTGCTTTGTACATAAAAACTGCCTTTTCCTGCTGCACTGTACTTTTTTCCGCAGACACATTTTACATTTTTCACTTTAAGCCACCAGTGGGATAGGTTTTAACGTTTTTGGTTGGCATCTGCATTACCACTTATATGGTCATATGCTGGAAGTTGCTCTATGGCACTATTTCCAAAACAGAAGCTGAACTTTTTTCTTCCAATTTTTCATCTTGTTTGCCCTTATTGTTTGATGTATGTGTGGAGACACATAGGGAACTCATAGTAGTTAAGTCTTGAAAAGACGGTTTTTGATCAAATATCGATAACTAGTGACGGAAGACTTCTAGTGCATCATAACAGTAAGGGCAAACAAGAGGAAAAAGGAAGAAAAAGTTCAGAACATAAAAACATGCTTATGTTTTGGAGACAAAACGGTAGACCAACCTCCAGCATGTGACCAAATGAGAAGAAATGCAGATGCCAACCAAAAACGCAAAGAAATAACCCACTGATGATGCCTTAGAAAAAGGTGAAATGTATCTGGGAGATTGTTTTAAAAAAGGTCTCCCCCTTCTCTTTCTCGGCTGTTTCGGTCTTGAATAGTGTGATTTTCTCCTGTTGACCGACAGGCAGCCAATAATCTGTTCAAGTTGAATAGTTTTAAGTTCCCTTTGCCACTCATTTGAGAGCTATCTTGTCCACTGAGCTGCTTCTAGCTGTATCTGAGGGTTTTGTACTTTCGTTTGAGTCTATTACAACTCTTATTTACATAGCATTGGAATCTCCTAACCTATCCTTAATTTCTGCCAGTAGCTTGATCATAACTGCTGTGATTGATGAGTAGGCCAAAGTTAATTTCACCTGCAAGTGCTATAGGGAACTAAATTATGATCATATCAGGAAGCTGTAAGGCAGGTGCCTGATTTAGCAAGAGTTGACAGCACCAGGGGAGGATATGAAGTGGTTTCCAGTTTTGAGGACCTTAAATAATAAATTGGGTAGAAATCAATAGGGAAATAATAGAAAACTACTCTGCAATGAGTTCTTATTTCTTTGTATTTCTCAACTGTTGCATACCAGTTGATTGCTGGATATAGTGGTCATTGAGTACCTTACTTGTTTAACTTAGTTACATTGATTTCATTTTGTTTATCTAGTTGAAATTGGGTTATTTACACTTTACTCTATTAGTAAAAAGATAATCTTAATTGAGACATAAAATTATTAATGAGAAATGAGAGTATGTTTCAAAAGATTGATGTCTGATAACATATTTTAAGTTAAACTAAATTGTTTGGAATGCCTTCAGGAGGATGTGACAATGCGCATTGAAACAGTAAGAGTATAAAACAGAACATAAATTTTCTGTGGATAACCGTACATGTCATCAGTTTAGGCAGCAAGGCAGTTACCAGAAAGCACACGCAAACCAATGCGCAAGTGCAATAAGTTGTGAAGGTATCATTTGCCAAAGCAACATACATTAATGATTAAATAATGCCAACTTGATATCTTGGTAGCATTGTTTATTTTTATTTTTAAATGGAAATAAAATCCACCATGTAGCTGTGTGTGTGTGTGTGTGTGTGTGTGTGTGTGTGTGTGTGTGTGTGTGTGTGTGTGTGTGTAGAACTTTGATATAAAGAATTGCGCGCGCGCGTTTTACCCATCTTCTTCATCCACCACATATGTGTTAAGGTCTCTTTATTTTGCACCTGAATGTGTGATGGATATAGCCTCATTGCTTGTATTGACTATGCTTCTTTTCTCCTCTCCATATCCTTTCATACAGAAATTGTTTTCCAGTCTTTTGTTGACTCTTACGTAAATGAAGAACTTTGATATAAAGAATTGCTTTTTTCAGCATTTGTTGTTGCTGTAAATTTTCTTTTGACTGAGATCACTGAAGTTCCAATGTTTCCCCTTTTAAATTTTGTTTTGTATTATTATTATTACAGAGTACATCTTTTTATTTGCTAAAGTATTGTGTTCTCAAAGATAGTGACAAAAAGTATGCTTATTGTTTTAATTATGACACTGCTTTTTAATGGCTGTTAAGCACTTCAGTGCAAATTAGAAAACTAATTTTGTAATGGTAGATTCTATGGTTTACTGGCTGAAAACTGGTGTTCAAATAAGATGTTAATTGGTGCAACATACTTGAACACCTGCACTTCAGTATGGCTGCTTCTTTATATAGATGAAAGATAAGATATGCCAATTGCAGGAATAGGTTTACTTAAATGACTTCTATTTTTGATGACTCATTGACTTAAGTGCATAGATGAATTTTGTCTGTGAACCCTACAGTCATAAACATACCACTTGAGAGCTTGAAAGTTGACCTTAATAATTTGCTATTTAATGAAATGATTGTTCATTTAATGTCTCATTGTTACTCTTCCTAGGTATTAAACTTTTACAGATTGAAGACAAGCTCAGAACATTACGAAATGTATTTTGAATTGTATGTCTTACTTTATTTTATTACCAGGTAATACGGTGGAGTGGAACAATCAGCTCTTCTGCAAAACAGATCTAGTATATCAGCATCAAAAAGCTGCAGGCATATCTGCAAACAGCCCTTGCAGAAGTCAGTCGCATAACTGTCAGCAGTGTATAATTAAACTGAGCTAAGCCTAATACAGAAGTCCTCAAGGCAAAGCCTAACTCGGAGCAAGTTGAAATGTTTATCACTTACGTCTTCATCAAACATTGTACTGTGTACATGTTGTTTTTGTTTTGCTGGCTTGTCTTTTCAGTACTGTGCCAATCATATTCATGTATAAATCTTTCTCCTTTATTGTATCTTAACACAAAAATCCATTTCCCTCCACTTTTTTTACCCCTCCTCCTTTTTCTTAACAAGAACAGCACATGTTCATATGGATGCAGACTCAAAAAATACAGCCTTCTCGTTTCCTGTCTTTACTAATGACCACAACTGCCCTTAAATCAGGCGCACACGGTAAAAGTATGCTCAGGGTGTCTGTTACAGGGCAACATAAGTGTTTATCTACTCTGTCCTTCTGTACAAACATGTTATCTAGCCTTGGCTTAAATGAATTAAACAATGTGCATTTAAACTGAATGAATGTTGATCTGCTAAGCATTAAAGAGATTATTACTTTTTATTCTCAAAATTGGTTTTGATTAATTTCTTTTTAATCTATTTTATATGCAGGTCTTCCCCACGTCCCAGAACTCTGATCGAGCGACATGGTTCTCCAGCTGGTTTCCAGATGGATGCACAACACCACGAATTCCATATCAGCAGCAATCATTGTAACAGTGTCTATTCTGATGACAATATGCGTACATTTAGGGAAGCAATAACTTTCGCTAGTGAGTATGTGATCTTTATACTATCTCTTCATCATCTTAAAATTTTGTTCCTGGTTTTCTTAAAAAAATACATAAGTTTTCATTTGTGACCATCTGGTGACAATATTGGAGGATGAGTTTTTGCCATAAAATAGAAGAAAGCATTTATTTACCATTTGGCACCAGATTGATAAGTACATACAAAAGTTTGAGTTACCACCAATGATTGGCAGTCACAACTTTGAAAGTCTCTTCAGAGAGATAGTTCTCTACCTGAAGGGGGCTGAAGAAAAATGCATGGGTTGTCAAGAGGGCACATTGGTTAAGAAACTGACAACACTGTTGGGATGGTCAGGCATCAGATCCCTCCATTTCCATTATTGTTTAGACATTGCAAAGTTTTTGAAAGTCACGTTAGGTAAATGCAAGGATGATTGCTGGAAAGAGTGTGTGGCCATTTCTTTTCCATTGTTGTCCAACAGAACTTGAGCTTAAGGAGAGTTGGAACGTCCTATCCTGACACTTAAGTTTAGTGACTTGGCTTCTCTGTATTTCAGGAATCTCTGTAGCCAATGACATGAAACTTTTACAGGACATTAAACTGTATGTTCTGAGTCTACTGAACTACAATAATTGCATTTCAGCCACTGCTTTCGGAAATACAATTTGTTAAATACGCGGTTAAAATACGGTGTACTTCTTGTACATTATCCTAAGTAATGTTAATTATACATAACATTATGTTCTTCTTTTAGTTCAGCAGACTTAGGATATCTATGTTATTACTCCCTGAAAATTTGAATACTCTAATCTAAGTGGTTTCAGAGATTTAGGGAAAAATGGAACCGAAAATGCAAGTGTTCAGTAACAGCTTCTAAAGTTTCAAAGACTGCAACTCACTTAATATATGCTTAATTTTTTATTTTTAGTCACTCAGTAGCACCCTGCACCATACTGTATATTGTCCTCTTGATTTTTTTCCCCAAGTTTCTTCTTCTTCTTCTTCTTCTTCTTTCTGGACACCTTAGTGGCCAACTGTGCTGCATACTCCTCTTTATCAATGCGAACCTTGTGCATCTGTTTTAGGTCTGTGATGCAGTTTGCTCCAGGATTAATTCCCATATGCTGTAGCTCTTTCACCCTGCCAATGTTGTTGTCATTAAAAGCAATAACAGCTTTACTTGCCCCCCACTTTTAGTGTCTTTATTCTAACAAAAACATTGTATGGTAAGAGAGCCCTTATAAGATTATTGAACGATTCATTGGGATTTTAAGTCTGACCATATAGACACTTCTTCAATATCTACATCTACTACATACTAATTCAGTATTTGACCAGGTCTCTGTAAATAAGTTTTATGATATCCATGACTGCTGCTGGGACGGAATGTTTATGGCTGTATGAACTGTTTGAGTACTGGGCTTTACAGTAATTGCACTGTGAATCGGGTCTGGGAGGGCAAAGGTGTTGCACTGGTTTTTCATCAGTCGACAGTCTGTGGAAGAAGGTAGCCCATACTGCCTGCTTGATTTTCAACAAGTCCTCAGTATTATGTCTAATGGCCATCCCATAACACTGCTGTAGTTAACCAATCATCTTGTCTGTCAGCCTGCCTATTATGGTGTTACGGGAGATTCCATGTTGACTCGTGTTACATTTTGAAATCAGTGTTTTATTATGTTATCAATCTATAAACCCGTATTTTCTTTTGTAAATCATTATTATAAATTGTGTTATTCAGGCAAAGATCTTGAAGTGTTATTTAAACAGCAAAGAGCATTAAAATTAAAGAACAAGAATGTAATTTTTGTTTTAACTCACGTTACAAATTTGGGACATCCTATTCCTAATGTGCATTTTAGGTCAAAATGTGTCCTCAAACTATTAGGAGTATGGATCTGGTTTTTATACAGAAAATGCTTATTAGGTTGGCATTCAAATGACAGTCACAATTTCTAAAAATATTTATATCATGTGAAATATTGTAATATACTGAAAAGGGCATGTGACTCAATGTTACGCAACTCATGTTACTTACTACTTCTTGTTGGAAAAGCTTATTTCCTACAAGCAGAGAAATGAATATATGACATGTACCAAATAAGATAAATTTAACATTAACATTTCACTCTTCAAACACTATGAAAAATTATAACAGCATCACATCTTGGAAAATGAACTTTAAATTCAATTAAGTCAGAGAACTGAAAATATCCTCTTGCATTGACAACATCAAGTGGATTAATTTTCTTTATAATTTCATCGCATTTTACGGGCCATTTCCAATAGTGCACAGCACACTCCATTGCACTGATTAAGAAAGAATTTCCGAAAACTCCACATACTTCTCCAGCATTGAATTTACTGTCATGTTCTGCTTTGTACCAGTCTCCAATTTTCACACTTTATATAGTTTCTTCGGTATGATGATCTGCAGCAGCAAAATTCTTTGGAGACAGCAGATGTTTGTAGTACTCCTTTCTGGTAGTGAAAGCAGTGAATGCCCACTGATGGTGCTGAAGAAAATATTTGAGCCAGATTAAGTTTTACATTGATTCCTTGAATTTCATCAATAGACACATGAAAAACCTGCATAGTTGTGATACTTGCAGCTACCTGAGTGAAAGTTGATGCATTACCTATTACGAATTTTCACTTTTTTACTGTATTCCCCCATTAGCCATTTTGCAATTGCACCAATTCCATCTATGGCTTCTTCACCATGAGATGTAGCAAATAAGTTCCAATAGATTTCCACATTATGGAATTATTGAAATTTAAGTACAGCAGCAGTAACATATTTGTTTTTAAATTGTGAGCCAGTTCCATCTGAGTAGATTGAAACTACCTTCACATTTTCAGGTATAGTTGACAGTACCTTGCTAATGTAAGCAATTGCAGCTTGCAAGCCATAGTTTTATCCAGAGCACTATGTGACTTACACAGTGATGAACTTGCTTTACTAGATTGCTGACCTTGGATTTTATGTTGCCTATGTTTTCTAACTCTCTCCCTATTTTTAGCTCTATTTTCTTCTAATAACAGTCCTTGCTTATGTTGACTAAACTGTAGAAACTTTTTCCTGCTTCTGCTGGGTTTTTCAAGCTTCTTCCAGATGCTTCTTCTTAAATTCTTCATATTTTCCTTCATCCTTTAACTTTTTCCTTCTCCTACACTGTCTTTCTGATGCTACTAGGACATCCTCTTCTTCCAATCTTAAAATCGTACAACTGTGACTCAGATTATGTGACTCATGTTACACATTTAATTTTCTGTTTTTACAATACTGGTTGAAATTTGGAAATTTTTAGTAGTGATATTAGTTACACAGTCACACTAAGTAAATTACTGAACAAGATAACTTCACCTCTAATATCTCTCTTGGTATAAAAACTTAATTACATGAAAGTGACTCATGTTACGTGAAAGTTCATGCTGTTGTATGATATTATTTACCCCAACCTATAATTTACCTACTTCTGTTTTATACTCTTGATGCAATACATTAGTATATGTAACAGTAATATAAATACTTATATGCTAATTCTTACCTGCCAGTTAGCTGAAATAAAGGTCTAAAATCTTCAATAATTCACACTCTGAAACTTCCTGGCAGATTAAAACTGTGCGCCTGACCGAGACTCGGACTCGGGACCTTTGTCTTTCGCGGGGCAAGTGCTCTACCATCTGAGCTACCCAAGCAAGATTCGCGCGCCGTCCTCATGGCTTTACTTCTGCCAGTACCTCACCTCCTAGTTTCCAGTCTGCCAGGAAGTTTCATATCAGCGCACACTCTGCTGCTGCAGAGTGAAAATATCATTCTCAGTTAACTCTCAGCACATGAAAAAATATGGCGCTATAAAAATGGCTACAAATTATTGAGGGAAAGGAATAACGAGCCACAAACCATTGTTGCCCTACAGTAAAAAGTCCAGCCTTTACAAAAAATATATAAAAAGTATCAAATATCGTGTGTACTACTTTACGTGGAATATCCCTTACCATCAGGAAGTTTCTTGTCTCTCAAACTTTGTTTCAACTTCCTGAACCTGGTTGCCATCCTCTTCTGGACATGACCTTTACAGCACAGCAATCCACAGCCTTCCATGTTAAAAAAAGAACTACCACTTTTATTAGATCTTGGAGTAATGCACATAAAACATTTTAACAGTTTAAACCAGTGTAGATTATGTTTAAAAAAATAAAATACTTCCCATGTGAGTTTATAAATGATATATATATATATCATTTTATTTCGAAAATTGCCAATTTTATAATCAGATAAAAATCCAAAAATGTGAAAAAAGTTCTAACTCCCCTTAATGTGTAATATCAGCATTGATAACAATGAAATCCTAATATTGCTTTGTACAAAGATTAAGTGAGAAGACCATCTTACCTGACTTTGTTTCTTATTCAGATAAGACAACAGAGCCTAGTTTACGAACTGATGTGTTCTCTATTTTACCATACAATGAGATGAGTTCAGTACACTTAAAGTATTTTGTGAAACATCTGACCGGATCGCTAAATTATTAGGAAGGTTATTGTAATGCAATATCTGGGTGATTGGCTCCTACTGTTTTTGTGTAAGTATTGTGCCAGCCACGTTTTCTGAGTAATTATTTTAGTCTTTATAATATACAGGTTGAACCAAAACTCGGGCTCTAAAATGCTATGAGCACTTTTTCAATGGAAGAGAGGTTTCACAGTAGCAAAGATGGAAAAAGTGCTCATGGCTCATTTGTACGCACTTTAGAGCGCGTGTTTACTGGACATTTTTTTCTTTTGATCCATATTTACACCTATCAGAATATTAAAAACAAAGTAGAAATGTGTTTCACAGTAGCTCTGAAAGTTTGTGGATAGAGTTCAGTTTCACTCTGTATATCAGTTAGGATTCTAAGCACATATTAATGTTGGCACCTTGACATTTTATACAATTGGATATGACTGGTTTGGTGATGGTTAGTTAACATTGGTGTGAGCTATTGTGATTTAAAGTGAGTTTGTATTTTCTGAATTTTTAGTTTCATCAGTTAAATTACCTTTGCCTGAATATTTTATCTAGGGGACTTACAAACACACACATGTGCATGCTCATTTTTTCTTCTGGATATTTCGACTGTACCAATTTGCCTGGTTTCAGCGAAATTCCTAGATAGTTAAGTTTTCAAACTTTTTGTGTAGAGTTGATTTGCAGACATTCAGCACTTGCCCACACTAGTAAACAGCATTTAGCTGTGAAAGATTCACTGCACCAGTGCTGCTCCAGTAAAAACGAAGCACTTTTGTTTGACATAGGATAGTAAGGCCACCGTTTGTAAGAAAGTGAAGAGAGAAGAAATAAAATTGTATCATAACAACTCGTGAAAAGCATTGTTAATCCACGATTATACTCTGTTACACTGCTTGTATAAACATAGTTGATCTATGATGTAGGACAAGACAGATTGCTACTTCCTGTGAAGAAGACATGTCAAGTTGAAGACGGGCACAGTTAACACTTACATAAAGCTTTCAGCCGCAGCCTTCATCAGTAAAACACACACACACACACACACACACACACACACACACACACACACACACACACACACACACACAAAAGCACACCTCCTGCACACATACCAATGGGCTTGGAGAATCTGCTATATCGCATGTTGTTGTTGTTGTTGTTGTTGTGGTCTTCAGTCCTGAGACTGGTTTGATGCAGCTCTCCACGCTACTCTATCCTGTGCAAGCTTCTTCATCTCCCAGTACGTACTGCAGCCTACATCCCTCTGAATCTGCTTAATGTATTCATCTCTTGGTCTCCCTCTACGATTTTTACCCTCCACGCTGCCCTCCAATACTAAATTGGTGATCCCTTGATGCCTCATAACATGTCCTACCATCCAATCCCTTCTTCTAGTCAAGTTGTGCCACAAACTCCTCTTCTCCCCAATCCTATTCAGTACCTGCTTATTAGTTATGTTATCTACCCATCTAATCTTCAGAATTCTTCTGTAGCACCACATTTCGAAAGCTTCTATTCTCTTCTTGTCTAAACTGTTTATCGTCCACGTTTCACTTCCATACATGGCTACACTCCATACAAATACTTTCAGAAACGACTTCCTGACACTTAAATCAATACTCAATGTTCACAAATTTTTCTTCTCCAGAAACGCTTTCCTTGCCATTGCCAGTCTACAGTTTATATCCTCTCTACATCGACCATCATCAGTTATTTTGCTCCCCAAATAGCAAAACTCCTTAACTACTTCAAGTGTCTCATTTCCTAATCTGATTCCCTTAGCATCATCCGACTTAATTCGACTACATTTCGTTATCCTTGTTTTGCTTTTATTGATGTTCATCTTATGTCCTCCTTTCAAGACACTGTCCATTCCGTTCAACTGCTCTTCCAAGTCCTTTGCTGTCTCTGACAGAATTACAATGTCATCGGCGAACCTCAAAGTTTTTATTTCTTCTCCATGGATTTTAATACCTACTCCGAATTTTTCTTTTGTTACCTTTACTGTTTGCTCAATATACAGATTGAACAACAACGGGGAGAGGCTACAACCCTGTCTCACTCCCTTCCCAACCACTGCTTCCCTTTCATGTCCGTCGACTCTTACAATTGCCATCTGGTTTCTGTACAAATTGTAAATAGCCTTTCGCTCCCTGTATTTTACCCCTGCCACCTTCAGAATTTGAAAGAGAGTAATCCAGTCAACATTGTCAAAAGCTTTCTCTAAGTCTACAAATTCTAGGAACGTCAGTTTGCCTTTCCTTAATCTATCCTCTAAGTTAAGTCGTAGGGTCAGTATTGCCTCATGTGTTCCCATATTTCTACGGAATCCAAATTGATCTTTGCCGAGGTCGGCTTCTACCAGTTTTTCCATTCGCCTGTAAAGAATTCACGTTAGTATTTTGCAGCTGTGACTTATTAAACTGATAGTTTGGTAATTTTCACGTCTGTCAACGCCTGCTGTCTTCGGGATTGGAATTATTATATTCTTCTTGAAGTCTGAGGGTATTTCGCCTGTCTCATACATTTTGCTCACCAGATGGTAGAGTTTTGTCAGGACTGGCTCTCCCAAGGCTGTCAGTAGTTCTAATGAAATGTTGTCTACTCCCGGGGCCTTGTTTCCACTTAGGTCTTTCAGTACTCTATCAAACTCTTCACGCAGTGTCACATCTCCCATTTAATCTTCATCTACATCCTCTTCCATTTCCATAACATTACCCTCAAGCACATCGCCCTTGTATAGACCCTCTATATACTCCTTCCACTTTTCTGCTTTTCCTTCTTTGCTTAGAACTGGGTTTCAATCTGAGCTCTTGATATTCATACAAGTGGTTCTCTCTTCTCCAAAGGTCTCTTTAATTTTCCTGTAGGCAGTATCTATCTTGCCCCCTAGTGAGACAAGCCTCTACATCCTTACATTTGTCCTCTAGCCATGCCTGCTTAGCCATTTTGCACTTCCTATCGATCTCATTTTTGAGACGTTTGTATTCCTTTTTGCCTACTTCATTTACTGCATTTTTATATTTTCTCCTTTCGTCAATTAAATTCAATATTTCTTCTGTCACCCAAGGATTTCTACTAGCCCTAGTCTTTTTACTTACTTGATCGTCTGCTGCCCTCACTACTTCATCCCTCAAAGCTACCCATTCTTCTTCTACTGTATTTCTTTCCCCCATTCCTGTCAATTGTTCCCTTATGCTCTTCCTGGAACTCTGTACAACCTCTGGTTCTTTTAGTTTATCCAGGTCCCATCTCACCGAGCGGGGTGGCGCAGTGGTTAGACACTGGACTCGCATTCGGGAGGACGACGGTTCAATCCCGCGTCCGGCCATCCTGATTTAGGTTTTCCGTGATTTCCCTAAATCACTCCAGGCAAATGCCGGGATGGTTCCTCTGAAAGGGCACGGCTGACTTCCTTCCCAATCCTTCCCTAATCCGATGAGACCGATGACCACGCTGTCTGGTCTCCTTCCCCAAACCAACCAACCAACCAACCAGGTCCCATCTCCTTAAATTCCCACCTTTTTGCAGTTTCTTTAGTTTTAATCTACAGTTCATAACCAATAGATTGTAGTCAGAGTCCACATCTGCCCCTGGAAATGTCTTACAATTTAAAACCTGGTTTCTAAATCTCTGTCTTACCATTATATAATCTATCTGAAACCTGTCAGTATCTCCAGGCTTCTTCCATGTATACAACCTTCTTTTCACATGTACACTTAAAAAGGTGTTGCTGAATAAATGAAAGAAATGTTGGAACAAAAGTTTGTTTTTTGTGTTTTTGTGGTAGTGTCTGAAAACAGTAGGACAGTGACATGCCTAAGAACAGAAAGTACCACACCTGGCTCTGCTATTTACTGCATGAAACAGTTATGTCAAACACTTACAGAATGACTTAATAGTTCTAGAAGAAAATATTTCAGAATGAATTGACAGCTTGTATGGACCAGTTTCATTAATTCAGTATGCTAATAGAGACAGCTATACAGCATGGAGACGTTTAAGTCACCTAAGCAATGATTCAACTGACCACTTAACATCACTGTTGTGTCGGTAGCTGAGATGGCCAATAAATACAATCAGACATCTAGAAAAGGGAACACATTAATATGTTTGTTTATACTATGTACACTTGGTAGTTGAGCTGCACGTAACTTTGAATGCTGTACTTTCTTCTCTGTCGCAGAGTTATATATGATGATAGTCTGCAATGCTGGTAACCGTATCAGTCACTGAATAATAATGTTTAGTAGCATTGTGCTACTGTACTACCACAAAGAGGATCTGTGTAGTATTTTGAATTAAGTTTAAATCTTTTGACGTGTTATTGGTTTGAGTTAATTGCAAATTAAATATTCTGTCTGTGACTAATTTAGGTGTAATAAATTCTTTGTGCAAGTGTAAGGAAACTGATAACTTGAACCTAATGGTTCACAGAATTAAGAACATTTTGTCAAGATATATTTTCGTGGATGTCATAGTACGAAAGTAGTTTCGTTACAGCAGAAAAGTTTAGAGTCTATGTTGTGTGTGCTAAAGAATATGGTCTCTCTGTTGAAGTGGCAGATCTTGACAGCACTGAAACCTTAAATAGTCTTTATTCTTCTCGCATTAGATGCACTGGAGTTTGTCATTGTGAAATGATGGTATCTTAATGAGAAACGATTGGTAGTTTTATAGATTTCTGTAATTATAGACGAGAATAATTGGACTTTTGTAATAGTTGTGACCATGACCAGGCTCATCCACCAAATCGGTTAACATTAATTTCTAAAGGACCTAAGCGATGCTGTTCATGTGAAATTAAGGGATTGTTGAAAATGGGTAAGTAAATGTACCTTCTGTTTAAGGATCTTCTTCTTTATTTTCTAGACAGCACTTTCCCACTACAGACATTTAAAAGTAATTAACCTCTAATCAATATTATGGCCTGAACTTTCCCAAGATAAGAATTTATGTAATTGCGGCCCTTAACAAGATATTGCGATTTTAAAACTCTATCAAACAACCTGACTATTTCGTATACTGGTTTGATTACAAGGAAATGCTGGTCACAGCCTTAAGATTAACATAGGTAAAATGAATGTCTGAATGCTGAAGGTTCTAGCAGGTGAAGAGTGTTGCTTATTGTTCGTAAAAAAAATTAACAAGTTTCTGAATATTTTCTTGCCCAGCCCAGTCTAGAGTCCTTGGCTGCAGCCAGTAGAACCCAGTCATCTCGCTGTTGGGATGTTACTCTAGCGTCTTGGCGCTGGATTCCGTTGATGTATGATCTGTGCTTTAAAATCCAGTGCCCATTTGTTTCATTAAACCCGGCACGTAGTCATGTTTCCAAAACAGATACTAGGCCTGGTATGGTGACTGCCCCATTTGCTACACGGTTACGGCTGTGCAGCACTCCTACTGTTGAGCTCTATCTTGGCTGCATAGTCCACTGTAGTCTGTTATTGTATCCCACATGTCATCATAATTGTGGTTACCAGCCCATGGCTGCTAACACAGTACTCCGCGGTGCTTCGTCACTACTTTTCCTTATTTTTGTTAAAGACTAATAATTTTCCAACCAAAGACTGGGTTGTGGCACTACAAATCAGACGTGCACAAAAAATACCGCACTAATAAGTTCGTTTATACTATGTATACTAGTAACTGAGTTTCACATAACTTTTAATGCTATAGGTTTGTCTGTGGTGTAGTGTATGCAGTGATAGTAATGTTCTTCATAGACTCAGATAATCTTGAATGCTGACACACTTCTGTAAGTATCTGGATATTGGTAATGTTTAGTAGCATCATCTGACGTTCGATGTGTTGTGTCCGGAGATGCACTGTGCTTGGTTAAAAGGATGCGTTGGTCGGTCAGTCAGTCGTGAGGTCATGCAGATTTGTATCCTCTGGTGGCGTGCATGTGTGGTGCCATTCATTGGAGAAGACCACAAGCAAAGGAAGGACAGCCATGCCTGGTGGACGGGGTCCCGGGTTTGATTCATGACCAGGTTGGGGATTTTTCTCTGCCCAGGGACTGGGTGTTTGTGTTGTTGTTGTTGTCGTCGTCGTCGTCATTGTCATTTTTGACAGTGGCTAGATTGGATTGTGAAAAAATTGGACTGTGTAAAACTTGGGACTTTGTATGGGCACTGGTGATCACACTGTTGAGCATTCCAAAAGCAAACATCTCCACCTTGCCTGGTGGTACACTGCCAGGAAATTTGAAAGTGCAACGTCTTGCTTAACGTTGTGTGGCGCACCTGGTGTAGTTGAAGATGCCTTCAATGCCTCATTTACATCACTGTCAACCAAATAGCATGTTGGCTACTGACAACCTGACCAGAGACTTCCTCACCAGCTTCATTGCCATTCTTCTGCTGAATAATAGGTTCTGTGTTGACTTCAAAGAGCAGCACAACTGGAGGTTATGGAAGAATGATCTCCGTCAAGGAAATGTACTGGCCCGAGTCCTGTTCAGTATATATACAAATGACTAATGTGTAGCACCCAATATCAGGAGTTTCTTGTATGTTTTTGATGTCGCTCGTCCCACAGAGCACATGTTTTTGAATCTGTGTGAAACCCTCTTTGCTAATGAGTTTGAAGGAATGTCGAGATGCTACAGTCAAAACTGCCTTGAACCAATCCATATATAAGTATTAATTAATTAAAAGTAAATTGTAGGTGGTCATGTTAGGAGCTGAACCGGAAGAATGTGATATTCCAAAATACCAAGGACTGACACTCCACATCTCTCTTACCTACATCTACATACATAAAGCAGCAAGCCACTGTACAGTGTGTGTGACGGAGGGTATTCTGTACCACTACTAATCATATCCTTTCCTATTCTATTCACAAATAGAGTGAGGGGAAAAAACTGTCTGTACGCCTCCAAATGAGCTATTATTTCTTGATCTTATCTTCGTGACCCTTATGCAAAATGTATTTTTGTGACAGTGGGATCATTCTGCAGTCAGTTTTCAAATGCTGGTTCCCTAAGTTCCTCGAAAAGAAGGTTGCCTTCCCTCCAGGGATTCCCATTTGAGTTGCCGAAGCATCTCTGTACCGTATTTACTCGAATCTAAACTGCACTTTTTTTCCGGTTTTTGTAATCCAAAAAACCGCCTGCGGCTTAGAATAGAGTGCAAAGTAAATGGAAGGTCCGTAAAATTTTGGTAGGTGCCGCCACAACTAATTTCTGCCGTCAAATATATGTAGCGCTACATAGGCATGCTTTGCAGGCACAAAGATAATCACTGGTGCCAAAACCTCTGAGTCAGTAAATAAATTTAAAAAAAAGGTAGAAGACGAGCTTTTTACTCCGCCCCAAGTTTCTACCACTGCATTTTCATACATTATCCAACGAAGTAAATACAAATTCCGTATTGTTCATCTTCGGATGTTGCAGCCTTTTAATGTACTACAAAAATCCCACTGGCAAGACTGTTTGGTATGTAGGTCAATATGGCCAACTCTACGTTCTGAATTTTTTCCTACTTGTGACAAGAGATGGTTGCTAATAGGAACTTTTATGAATTGTGAATCACATGCAATATTCTCTTGACCATAAGAATAATACGAATATAAACATTTTGCCACGTATTCTTTCTTGTTTGCTGCTATCTTCTTTACATCCTGTCTGCCTAATAAGCCACGAAACTAAAGTGAGACAACAGCAAACGCGGAAGAATACACATATCATGCCATGTTTACATTCGTATTATTCTAACGCCGAATAGTGATACAGTCAGGAATGAAGCACGACAACTGACTAGATTTTTAAATCTAAGATGACTCCAATTTCTTTACAGGATGTAATGTACTGGAACGGCATCTGCAAAGATTTTCAAACGGGGAAAAATTTTCGCTAAACTCTCCTTCACAACATCTTCTGTCACACGCAGTCTATTATTTGGTTCTTGTTGATCATTATCAAAGAAAGCAGCAGTGTAAGTAACAACAAATAGCAGTCTCTTGCCATTGTTTCGCTAATGAGACGATTCCTCGCTTTTTTTTAAATTGGAAGCGGCGGTAGCGCGCACAAAAGCAAGCCATGCTGCGAGCGGCGACAGGTCGTAAACACTCATTATCAGAATGCGACAAACAATGCATGACACAGTACAATAATGCATTTTCAGCTTAGAGTGATGTAAACACCTATAACAAAGAGAACGGCACTTATCAGATCAAAGAAAAATAAGCAATCAATTCAAACTAGACGAAGCATGTGAAAAAGGGTGGGTACCCGCATAAATACGGACGGAGCGCCTGACGCGTAACAATGGCTACCTGGTAAAGCTTAACTGCTAAGCTTACGACTCTAACCAAACTACTGTAACTGTATCGTCATTCATTCGACCTAAATTGTGTCTCATACTTCAATGGACCAACTTTGTTTAGATTTGGAGGTGCGGCCTAAAACTTTTCTCTCCCCTTGAATTTAGTCTCATTTTTCAGGTGCGGCTTAGATTCGAGTAAATACGGTAATACTTACTTATTGTTCGAACCTCCTGTTAACAAATCTAGCAGCCTGCCTCTGAACTCCTTTGGTGTCGTCCTTTAATATGAGCTGGTGCAGATGCCAGATACTGAGCTGTACTCAAGAATAGATCACACTAGCATCCCATATGTGGTCTCCTTTTACAGATGAACCACATTTTCCCAAAATTAACCCAATACACTGGAATTGACCACTCACCTTCCCTACCACAGTCCTCACATGCTCGTTCCATTTCACATTGCTGTGCAACATTAAGCTCAGATATTTAAACAATGTGAGTGTCAAGCAGGACATTAATAATGCTGTATCAGAACACAAAGGGTTTGTTTCTCCTACCTATTTACATTTTTCTACATTTAGAGCTAGCTGCCATTCATCACACCAACTAGAAATTTTGTCTAAGTCATATTTTATATTACAGTCATTAAACATGACACCTTCCCATACACCACAGGATCATCAGCAAACAACCACTGATTCCTGACCACCACGTGTGCCACCTCATTTATGGAAGTCGAAAGTAATAGCAATCCTATGATACTTCCCTGTAAAAGCAGTACATAAACACCAAAGTGGAAAGTTACCATCAGGAACGGTGTTGTTATAAAGTGGACTGTTACATAATGGGGTAGTAAAGTTGAAACATTTTGAACTTCTGCAGTGGCACTGTGTTGTTCCACTGCAGAGTTCCTGTCCTGTGGGTTGTAACGAAACTCGCACCAAATACATGGACTCCTCAGTCATGTGTGCAGACTTAATAATGGGCTGTTTAAAACCTACACCAAGTGTTTGGCTTCACTACCTGGCAGGAATAGCTCCACCTTACATAAGAAAAGCAATAGCTACAAACAAGGGAAGGAAGAAGATGGAACATGGAGTAACTCGTCCATTAAATGAACTTGAAGTGCACATGCAAAGACTGAAATCCAGGAAGAGCTTCCTCAGAACATAAGGTCTATTCTGAACCACAGATGAAATAGCCTGGTTACAGCCAGCCCTTGAATATATAGAACAGGCAGGTCCAGGTTAATATGGCAAGGTGAGGCTGTGTCAATAAATTACAGTGTGCAGTATGATTGAGGAGACAGTACAACATATACTTCAGTATTAACTGTGTCTGAACTTCTACGTGGAAGATAATTTTTAACAGGCCTCAGAGAATTCACTAGAAGTCGCAAGATTTTGGTCAGATTTTATTTATGATCATATACTCATTAACTGTGGAAATGTGTGTATTCCTGCTACAAGAATAATAAAAAATGAGGTTAATAACCTTGTTATAATGTGCCATGTAACAACTATAAACAATGGTTACAAAAGCTTATGATCACTAACTATATACAAGGTGTGTTCTTTAAGTAAGGCCCGTTTTGTTATAGACACTAGTAGTTCACGCGCATATCGCAATAAGCGCGTGTGTCGTGTATCGCCATGCCTCGGGAACAACTGTGCTAAATTTCAGCTCTGTAGCTAACCTGTACGGTTTTGTTCTGTGCTTTCAAAATGTTTGACTATCAACTTGCCTGCCGCGTGTGAGGTTCGCTCAGTGATACGGTTTTTATCAGCAAGGAACCTGTCTGCTGCAGAAATTCATTGATTTGCGAAGTGTACAGTGATACTGTTATGAGTGAAAGCGAAGTGCATAAGATAATTCAAAGATAGCAGTGCCAACATCCATGAGGAGGACCGCTCCGGTCGCACTTCTTTGATTAGATGATTTGGTGGCTTCAGTTGATGTGAGGATTCATGAGAACAGATGCTTCACAATAACAGGTCTCTCAAAAGAATTTCTTGACGTGTGAAAATCAGTGCTTTGCAACATTGTTTCTGATTACCTAAAGTTTAGGAAACTGTGCTCCTGGTGGGTCCCGAAACTCCTAACAGAGGACCACAACAACCAAAGATTTGAGTGTGTGATGTTCTCATGAAGAAGGTGACAGCTTCTTGAGTCAGATCATAACTGGATATGAAACATAGGTTTCACCTATCATTCCCAAATTGAAGCGACAGAGCATGGAGTGGACACACACACACACACACACACACACACACACACACACACACACACACACCTGTAAAGGTTAAGGCGAGACAGACTCCATCCCAGCGCAAAATCATGGCGTTGGTGTTTTGGGATAGACACAGTGTTTAGTTGGCAGACTTCATGCAACGAGGAACCACTATCAACGCAGAAGCATACTGCCAAACCCAGAGAAAGCTATGCAGAGCGATCCTAATCAAAATACGTGGCATGCAGACAAAGGGAGTTGTCCGTCTCCATGACAATGCAAGACCTCACACTGCAGCTCAGACCCGCGATTTATTGGACAGTTTTGGCTGGGAAGTTTTAGACCCCCACTGTACAGTCCTGATTTTGTGCTGAGCGATTACCATCTATTCCTCCACCTCAAACAACACCTCAGTGGCAACCGTTACAATGATGTCGACGAGAAAACTGCTGAGAACTCTTGGCTATCAGAGCAGGTGCCAAGTTTTTATGAAGAGGTTATTTTAAAACTGGTTGAGAGGTATGATACGTGTTTGAACAAACTTGACAACTATGTCAAAAATAGAGTGAACTATATACTTTCTGAAAATTTACTTTTTTGAAATAACCTTTTGTTGTGTACTTACGTTCAAATGGACCTTACTTAAGAAACACATTTCGTACAAGTAGCAAGTCCTAAAGCTATGCTATAGTACTGATTCCTTATTTAGATACCTACCTTTTTCTTAATACTGCTTGTGTTGGCTGAGCAGTGTTTGTTTTCTTAGACCACTGTGGGCACTGTGCAAAATATGTTCCTAAATCCAGCGGCGGCGGCGGTGGTGGTGCTGCCGCCACCTCCACCCTGTACCTTTGGCTTTGTTGCCAGAGTAAAGAAACATTCAGAACTTCCATAGGTATAAGGATCTTTCTAATGGGCCCATACAGGAATTCTTTCAATCCACCTTACAGTGTAACCTACATGTCTGGTTCAGATTCGTAGTTGATTTTTATCTACGGCAAGGACAGCATCTGCTCTTCCTTTAAACATCTACTCCCAAATCCACTACATCTGGCGCTTCTCATCTCAGTGACTATCCTTCCCAGAGGTATATATTCCTCTTGCTGGTACTTCTATAAAACCATGGTCCATACAATTGTACTAAAAAAGAGCACATACATTTTTTGGAGATAGCAGTCAGTGTCCTCAGTGGCCTTCGTACCTGTGTGGGATAAATGTGCAGTAGGTAGTGAGCTATCTGAATTTATTGTTAACAATGTGTTCTTCAGACCCACTTTTGTTTTTCAAAACCTGCCTTTGGCTATCAATTTACACGACCTGTTCTCCCATTGCTTAAACCACATCTGACTTAACAGTAGCAGTAAGTTTAGAAAATTGAGGCTTTCATGGCAATTTTATGACAAATGAGGAACTAACTGGCAGTTTGACAGTATGTTTAGAAATTTAAAACACTACTCTGCCTTGCTAGTACAATAAAAAAAAGGTATCCTGCAAAGTTTTCTACCCTTTACCCCACAACCATGAAAATCAGCCAGTAAGAAGAATTGTTCTTTATCACACTGATGTTGAGTTTCTCAACTATATCCCTTGTCAGAGCTTAAACTAACTTTTATTTTACACTGACATGAAGAATATCCTGTTCAAAATTCAATCTGTTGCCCATATTGGTACTCCTATCACTGAACCAACTTGCCCAATTTTGTAGTCCATCCTTCTGTACTTCCAGTCCTACTTCTGCACCTGAAAACCTACAGTTCGTGGTGAATAGCGGTTATAAAACTTGTGATCTATACTACGCTCGTCTTCATCTAGATCTACATACATACTCCATAAGCCACAACCAAGTGAAGTGGCGAATGGTTAGTGCACTGAACTTGCACACGGGTTGATGGTAGAAACCTTTGTCTGGCCATCCTGATTTAGGTTTCCTGTGGCTTCCTTAAATCACTTCTGGAAAATGCTGGGATGGTTCCTCTGAAAGGGCACGGCTGACTTCCTTTCCCATCCTTCCCTAATCTGATGGGACTGATGACCTCGCTGTTCAGTCCCCTCCCCCTAACCAACCATGTCATGTTGCTTAAGTCTTGAGCATAGATATTTCATCAATGTGACTGGGTCAAACAGTTCACCGCTAGTACTATATTCTTACATTACAGATTTGATTTTCCTACTCATCTGTACAGGCTTTCACAGCATTAACTATATATTTGACAAAATTTCGGAGTATGGGCACATGATGTGTTACTTTGATCTTTAAAATGTCCCATGTGGTGACAAAATAGTTGAAACTAGTAACAAATAGTCCTTTTTGGTGGTGTATGTAGAAAAATGGCATTTGTGTATTTGTACGAATTTTGAATGTTAACTTTTGAGTGGAAGTACTTTACCATGATCCTGTCTCCCATAGAGGCACATCTTTTGTAGACCATAAAAACTTCGAAATATGTGACTAAATTCTTACCCATGGTTATTGTTCTAGATCCAGCAACTGCAGCGTCACGCCGGCAGCGTTCATCAGATCTTGGTTCATTTATAACAAATGAATTTGCCCGTCACAAGCGACCGGCTCCGTCAAGTTCTCCTTTGTCTGATATAAGTATGGACTCGCCAACACACAAGCGATCAAGACTAACATAGTTACTTGAATTAGTATTTGTATCAGATATTCTCCAAAAACACCAATTTCTTGAACACTTCAGAAGAATAAAGAAGTGTGCACGTATGCCTTTGCAGCGTCAAAGCTGCTTTATACAAAACTTAAAATTTTGATTATAGTAAGAAATTTTTTAAGCAGGAGTGCTTTATTACTATAAAAGTGCAGCCAATATGTTTGTGATGTTAAGTTTGTGAAGCTTTAATCATCTAGTGCCAGAATTTTGTAATATGTCATCACCTTCAAAAGGTTGATTTTTATTTCCGTTTTACTTATGTGGTGTGTACAGTATTCTCAGGTTGAAATTCACACATAAATTATTCTCAACATTCTTTTGTTTCTGTGATTCACAACTGTAAGTTCATTCAGGGGATCTTTCTTTGTCCAGAAAGAAATTTTTCAATGGCTGGTTTCAGGTAGCTTGTGAAAAATTTCCAGGTGACAAGTTTTTAGAGTTGAGAATATAAGACTTGAACTTTAGGGGAACTGTTATTAATTTATAGAAGACATTTTGTTACACTGAAGTGATTCATTGTTGAACTGTGATTATATTAATTTAAAAGCAGTGTACTCAGGTCTTTGGAAAAGTCAATAATTGGAGTATCTTCCATCATAATGAAAATACGAAATGTTGTGAAGATTTAAACATTTGTGGTAGAGATAAATTATTTATTTTTCTGCTACGGAAACCAGTTGTGTAAATCATATTTATAATATGTTTTCTGTATTACTATTATTCTTTGCCAAAAAAGCTGAATTCACACATTTAATAAAAACAAATTGTCTTTAAAATCCCCATTGGTGCAGAACTCCTTCCTCTTTGCTGAAGTCTCGAAAAGTATTTTATCTTATGTATAATTAGAGCTGTGTTATGAGAAGCACATCTGAGATAATTAATTGGAAGCATCTTGATGTGTAAAAGCATAAATTGTAATTATTGCGCTATCAGTATGTTACATATGGTATTCATTTACTGTGTTTAGTAAAGACAAGGTTCTAAAGCTGCTATGCTCCATGCCATGCCCGTGATAAATCTTGCTATTATAGCATTAAATGCCAAAATATTTGGATTGTGCCTCAATTCAGGGAAGAATAAAAGTTGCCTTACAAGCAAGTCTGTCTATGATTGTAAAGAAGAATACCATACATGATGATGACGATGACGATTATTGTTACGTGTAGTGATTTATTTGATTGATACGAGAATTTTGTGTGCTCTTAGTGAAATGACTGTGCCACCTATGAGTTTCCACAATTATCAAAGAGATACTCATCAATGGTACTATATGTGAACTTCTGGAAGTATATTGTCATGGGAAACTGATACAGATGTACTCATATATTAAATGTCTGGATGTCAGTATTTTGCAGTCTTGCCAGTCATAGAAAGTGTGTGTGTGTGTGTGTGTGTGTGTGTGTGTGTGTGTGTGTGTGTGTGCGCGCGAAGCACGAGAAAAAGAGCCAGGGCTTTGAAAGCGAGTGAATACTGTTATCTGTTGTCTGTCAACCGCACAATAATTCAGTATAGGTGAGTAGTTGCCTTACCATTATTCTTCATATTATTCCATCCAGGAATTTCAGTGGCTTCTTTGTTTTTGTATTAGAATCCTACATTACATTGTTACTTCACTTTCTGTTTCTGCCAGAGCACCATTTTTGCTCCCCTGCCAATAAAGTAGCTGGGGCTGTAATCTTTAATTGATACAGGCTACATTTCTTGAAATTTTTCACCATTCCATTTGTGAAATTTTTATTTACTTGTGTTGGTGTAAATGTTCATGGCAAAAAAAAGAGCACAAACAAAGTTGGAGACCTGATGACTTTTCTTATGTTTGTCTTTACACACGACTGTATCCATGCTGAGTTGCAGTGTGTTTACATACTGCATGTCGGTGACCTGTCATCCCAAAAGATTTGAATTTCGAGCCACCCTACAGCACTTAAAAAGTGCAGTTATACTGTGAAGTGTGTTTTAACATTTAGTATTGTTGAAGATATTTTACAGCAAACTGCTTTTTTATATATCTGCTTCACAATTTTATAAAATTCTTCAATCTGCATCGAAATTACTTGGTAATGATAATTTGCATCCTTATCGGTTTCTCTGATACTTTTATAGCCACAGAGTACTCTGAACTAAACTATAGATGGTGATGATGCAATTTATTTCCAATATTCTGTTGAGTTGGTACTTACTGAACTTAAAGGTAAGTGTCCAGCGTTTAGTTTTGGGAGCTGGTTATAACTTGCTGTTGTTACATGCTTAATGTACTTCTTTTTTTATCTCTAGTATTGCACTCTCCACTTGTCTCAGTGAATGAAAGTAGTAGTACAGATCATTGTGTGGCTTGAGTCCCACCAGACTTTATGCTAGCTGTTGGTTTGATAATACAGTACATTACAAGACAAAAGACAGCATCCGGCAGTTACCAGATTAAGGTTACTTGCGTTCACACATATTCTGGTCTTTCTCACATACCTTTATCTCCGGAATAGTCTTCTGCTGAGCTAAGATGTTAGACAAGTAGACATTACAACTCTTCATAAAACAGAACTCAAGGAAAATATTGAGGCTGTATCAGTTTTTGTTAATTTATGTAAATATCTAGGAATAGGACAGGATAGTAGCAAAGTGTGTGTGTGCATGTGTGTTTTCACTGGATAAAGAAAATAATCATCAACTGAATAAGAGGTATAGGTCTAAACAACATAATGACACAACTGCTAAATTTCTCTATTCAGAGAGCTCTCTTACATTTGTAGTGGATTTTTTTTTCTTTCCTGAAGTTACATGAATATTTTGTGATGCCATCATACCTGCTTTTTGTACCCACTTAGCTGAATCTGCTCTGGATCTCATCGCCACTGTGTACACCATCCAGGCAACCAGTCTTCTCCACCTTAAATTTATTAGCCCAGTTACACACTACTAATTCTTCAAATAGCATTCCTTCATGGCTTGTGAACTGTAATATATTCTCGTCGTTACATGTACAAAGACTCATTGCAGTTGATAGTATACTACCATTTGAAATCTCGGTTAACTCAAACGGAGCTCTCTTCATTATAATGTTTTAATATTTCTTCAAAGGACATCAGCACCTCTCACTTTTTGCTAGAGTTGTGTGAGGCACCACACATTCCATTTGTGGCAACCTTGTGTGTGATTCACTTGGGTGAAAGGAATGAAGTGCACATTTATTCTAGAACCTTAATCACAGTGACTGTCTAAACTTCTTAACTTTCCACCTATGTATGGCAATGCAATATTTCCCCTGCAAAGCAAAATAATAAAATTAATAACACAAAGCACTATTAATACCAGTGAATCTTTTTCAAACAGTGAAATATTGAAATTGTTTTATGGGGTGTTTGAGGATCTCACCAAAATTTTGAGAATTAATAAGTCACTTAGTGGGTAAATTCATTGCTATTAGGACATATTCCTTTATAACCCTGTCATTTATGAGTTTTTCATGCGAGGCAACCAGGTGGTTAAGAGAATGATTAGTTGTATACAAAGCAAATTTTGTGAAAATGTGTATTTCAGTAAACATCCAGCATGTGTGCAGACAATCTGCTTACAGGCTCATTGCGTGTATAGTATCTTAACAGCAGACACCTAATTTCTTTCAAGCATAGTAGGATTTTATTCCGTGTTGGATGTGCACATCATTAATTCAACCAGTAATGTCAGCTGTTGTGGCAATTTGAATCTGTGCTGAGCTCTTGATATCCTCCAAATGGTGGATAAATCACTGCAGGGACAATAGATCTTTTTCAACCTGTGAGATGGCCCAAAAGTCATCAGTACCTTTGCTCATGCATCAACAATTATATGGTACAATATCGTATTGGAACCAGAGGTTATTGATTATAGCAGTTTTGCATATGTGGTATGCAGAAACTGACAGTAAGCTGCTCATTTGAGGTGGCTGGTAAAAGTAGAGGCCATAGATTGTAACATACATACCTACAAGCATGTTTATGGAGTACCTCTGTTCATGAGATGTAACAAGACGTTGAATCTCGTTGTCTTAGACATGAGTATTCTGGTTACTGAAATAACTGTAATAATAAAGAAGGCATGTGGTGACAGGTGTGAATATTACCGAACTCTGTTTAATAAGTCACGATTGCAAAATACTGACATGAATTCTTTATAGAAGAATGTGGTAACTGATGGAACTCAACCTCGGAGAAGATGAGTTTGGGTTCCAAAGAAATGTGGGAACATAGGAGACAATGCTGGACCTTAAGTCTTAACAAACAAGATAGGTTAACTGCTGCGAGGCTGCTGGATGACACTAAGGTTCACACCTGACATCATGTGCCTATTGGTGGCCACACGCTCCACTCAGTTTAGTAGTGTATCATTGGATTGCGTGTAAATTTGCAAAATTCAAAATGTTGACCAGTATAACAATTAAAATAATCAGATATTAACAATATAATGTAATTGGATAGATAAAAAAAATCTACTCACCAAGTGTTGGGAGGCGAACATGCACATAAAAGGAGGTTTTACTTATGCAAGCTTTTGGAGCTGGTGTCTGCTTCTTCCAGCAGAAGCATTGTAGGGGAAGGAAGAGAGGTGAAGGAAAAGGACTGAAGAGGTTTAGTAAAACCTCTCCAGTGCTTTTCCTTCACCCCTCTTTCTTCCTCTTCACTCACGGTCCTTTCGTGAGTACACGCGTGGCGAGCACGGGGCCCCAAGCTATTCCCGCCTTCCTTCCTTTCCCAGGCTGCATTTCCTTTCCCTTCCCCTTGTTTCCTGTGCTTGCCCCTTCCCCTCTGCCCTCTCCTCTTCCTCCCTTGGTGTCCTTGTTTATGTTGGCCCTGCTATCCTCTTGGTTATGTTGACTTTGCATTTTGGTTTTGTTGAGTAATTACCTCATCCTTTTGGCGTTCTCTGGTCTCCGTTTGGAGTTTGACCTCCATTACTAAATTTTTATTCCGTAGTGTGAGCCATTTGGGGAAGAGCACTTTACCTAGTGTCACTGGTGTGTACCCTCCTAGTTCTTTCCCTCTTTTCCTTCAAGTCGTCGTCTGATGCTAGGGTACATAGCCAGCACGGTAGTCAGTCTGTGTCGTAGGGTCACTATTTACCCTTTTGGTTGAGCCCCCTGAACACACAGGGATCACACTTCTGATACCTGAGCTGTGACCACCTCATATAGGCCTAGGAGTGGTTGCTTGTCATCCTGGAGCATTGGACCTCCTGGCAATGGCTGCCGTGCCAGACGGCCCTTGCTGTGGCTGGGTGGCATCTGTGGGGAGAGCCCCTGATCAGAGTGGGTGGCATCAGGGCGGATGCTATGCAAATGAAATGCATACGGGTCCAGACCTCTGGCCGTTCTTCTATGGCCGTCTCTTTGAATTGAACTGATTCTTTTAGTGCTGCTTCTTCTGCCCCTTCGGCCTTCCCTTCCATGTCTACCCCCTAGGAGGAGGGTCGGGCTCGTCAGCTGGGGGCGAAACCTTTCCCCTGCTATCTGGTTTGCAACAGGACTGATGGGGATACTTTCACCAATACCAATTTTTTTTTTTTTTTTTTTTTTTTTTGTGGAACATATTGAAGACAAGTTTGGCGAAGTGGATTCTGATAAAGATGTGGTCGGATTCGTTGTTGATCAAAACTGCTTCAGCTGCCCAGTCTGCGGCCCTTTGTGCCTGTGACCATCTCGGCACAATTCCTGTGTCCATTACCCCTCACCAGTCGTTGAATATGGTTCAAGGTGTAATTTTCCACAGGAACCTCATTCTTCAAACTGATGAGGAACTTTGATCTTGGATGGCGGGGTGTTTGACGTGTTCAGAAGAGCCCGAAGGACAATTGCATTGATAATGGTGCCTTTATTCTGGCCTTTGTAGGGGATGCCCTCCCTAAGGAGGTCAAGATTATGGTTTATAGATGTGACGTGAAGCCGTTCATCCTACAACCTATGAGATGTTTTAAGTGTTTGCGTTTTGGACACATCTTCCCACTGTTCGCAGACCCCTCTCTGTGGTGACTGTGGACGCTCATGAGGGGAATTCCTGTGTTCTCCCTCCTGTATGTGTTAATTGTCATGGCAATCATTCTCCACGTTCACCCAATTGCCCAGCTTGTAAGAAGGAAAAGAAGATACAGGAGTATTAAGTCCCTTGATCTTCTAACCTACACTGAGGCTTGTAAGAATTGTGCACGTCTTCATCCTGTGTCAATGACATCTAGCTATGCTTTAGTTAAATTTTCACCCCTTCCTTACCCCAGTCCCAAACCCTTCTTCTCCCCCCCCCCCCCTCCCCATTCCCTGCGGTTCCCGCACCCTCCCCTCAGGTCACCACTCCCCCTCCCCAGCCGGAGAAGTGTCCCACTTCTTCGGCATCTGCCAGTCAAAGGCACCCATCCCGGGACCCCCCTTCCCGGCACCTTTCAGGTGAAAGGTCTGCTGCCACACAAGAACCACTCGTTTTCTTTCTGATCCAGATCTTGCTGCAGCTGGCTCCATTTTGCAGCGCAGCCCTCCTCGATCTCAGTAGAAAAGAAGAAGAAACATACGTCCCGGGACAAGGAGCCTCTGGTGTCACTGGAGGTCCTGTCCCCACCTTCACAATCTGACTCTGACCTGCTATTCATGGATGTCGCTCCCTCCTTGTCGGTGACAGATGGTGACGTGGCAGCATGACCGGCTTTAGCCTGTTCACCCCCATTTGAATCATTGCTCTGTGGTTAACCAATGGAATTGTAAGGGATATTACCGTTACTTTCCGGAGTTGAAATCCCTTATTTCGTTTTACTCTGCAGCTTGTGTGGTTCTACAGGAATCTAATTTTACTGATGATCAGTCACCGACCCTCCGTGGGTTCCGTGCTTTCTGCCGAAATCGTGTCAGATCCCTATGGGCCTCTGGTGGCATTTGTACGTTGGTCCTTATGGATGTTGCTAGCACGTGGATTCCTCTTCAAACTACATAGGAAGCTGTTGCTGTTAGGGTCCACCTGGACTTTGCAATCTTTATCTCCCTCCTGACAGGACTCTTACACTTGCTGCCTTAACTGCTCGTCTTCAGCAACTTCCTCTTCCCTTCCTCCTTGGGGATTTTAATGCTTATCATCCCTTGTGGGGCAGTGCATTTTGATCTAGTCGGGATCTTCTCATAGACCAGTTTCTTGCAGACCACGACTTGTGCCTTCTTAATGATGGCTCCCCTACCCATTGCAGTGCTGGTCATGGTACCTTTTCTGCCATTGATCTTTCTCTTTCCTCTCCCTCCCTCCTCCCTTCATTACACTCATCGCCTCATGACAACCTTTGCAATAGTGACCATTTCCCATTGTTTCTCTCACTACCTTCCCTCTCCCCAATGGACAGGTTACCTCGTTGGTCCTTCCAACACGCCGACTGGCCTCTATGTACTGCACAGACGTTTTTTCTCCCTCATTGTCAGAGTGTATTGGTGACGTCCTATGTGACGTGTCTGATGCGATTGTTCGCGCTGCTAGCCTTGGTATCCCACGCTCATCTGGACCATTTCACCGCCAGCAAGTCCCATGGTTGAGTACGGCCATCCATGATCACTGTCGAGCTTTGCAACACCTTAAGAGGCATCCATCCGCTGTCAATCTTATAACCTTTAAATGCCTACACGCCAAAGCCCATTACTTAATCAAACAGATGAAACGGGTGTGTTGGGAACACTTTGTTTCTTCCCTTGGTTCTGCTGTCACTCTGTCCCAGGTATGGTCTACACTTTGCTCTCTCCAAGGTTACCATCGGCAGTCTACCCTCCTGGCCCTTGCGCTCCCAGATTGCCTTCGCACTGACCCTTGATTCTCACGGAACATCTTGAGACCCATTTTGCAACAGCAACAGCATCAGCATCAGCATCAACTTCCTATACAGCTGCTTTCCTTCACCAGAAACAGTGAGCCAAAGCTTCCACCTTATGTTTTACCCCTTGTCAGTCAGAATCTTACAACAAACCTTTCACTGAATGGGAACTTCTTTCCACACTTTCTTCTTCTCATGATACAGCCCCTGGTCCAGACTCCATTCATAACCAGTTGCTTAAACATCTCAGTGCTCCACAACAACAACATCGTGTCTGGGTTTTTAACTGTATTTCGTTCTTGGGTGACTTCCCTTCACAGTGGAGGGATACCATCATGGTTCCCATCCTGGGAAGAACCCCCTGTTTGTCGAAAGCTATCGGCCAATTAGTCTGACAAACGTTGTGTGCAAGTTATTTGAACAGATGGTAGCCCATTGGCTCAATTGGGTCCTTGAATCTTGGTATCTATTGTCCGCTTACCAGTGTGGCTTCCGAGACGGACAGTCTCTGATCGAATCTGCAGTTGGGCAGGCTTTTTCTCAGCGCTGCCATTTGGTTGCAGTATTTTTCGACCTTCGCAAGGCCTATGATACGGCTTGGCACCATCATATCTTTCTTACACTTCATGAGTTTGGTCTTTGGGGCCCACTCCCGATTTTTATTCGCCAGTTCCTGTTCCGTCGGCCATTCAGGGTTTAGGTTGGTACTGTTTTTAGTTCTCCATGCACCCAGGAGAATGGCATCCCATAGGGTTCCATATAGAGTGTACTTCTTTTCCTCGTTGCTGTAGATTGACTTGTGGCCTCCGTCAGTCCTTTGGTCACCCCTGCTCTATATGTGGATGATTTCTGCATTTGGGCTAGTTCCTCTTCAATGGCCTCTGCAGAGCGGCAGCTACAGGGTTCTATACGGCATGCCTCTGCATGGACCCTCTCACACGGGTTTCAGTTCTTTCGGTATATTGATAATTTACACTTATGGACCGTCTGACAGCAACTGAATAAAACAGTTTTATTCAGTTGCTGTCAGACGGTCCATAAGTATAAATTATCAATATACCGTAATATTACACGCAACTGAGGAAGAAAGGACTACAAAAGTTGAAGATGTTCAGTTCTTTCCTTTAAAATCGTGGGTGGTCCACTTCTGTTGTTGTATTACGGTCCACCCCACTCCAGACCTCTACCTCAATGCACAATGATTACCTGTGGTCCCACAGTTTCTTTTCCTGGGTCTTCTTTTTGGCAACAAGCTCACTTGGCTGCCTCATATTAGACTTCTGAAGATAGGTTGTCCTTTGCTTCCTTGCCCACACCTCTTGGGGTGTGGATCGTTCCACTCTTCTCCGCCTTTATTGGGCTTTAGTGCTGTCTTGCTTGGACTATGATTGTCAAGTTTATGGTTCGGCTGCTCCTTCCACACTGCGCCTCAGAGATCCGGTCCACCATCATGGTATCCGTTTGGCCGCCGGTGCCTTCCCTACTAGCCCTGTTGATAGTCTCCTGGTTGAAACTGAGATCCTTCTCCCCCCCCCCCCCCCCCCTTTCTGTTTGGTGGTCCCAGTCCCAGCTTCTGGTTTCTTATGCAATCACTGTCCATTCATCAACCACTCATCCTTCCTATTCTATCCTGTTCCCAGACCAAGGACATCGCCCATATGATTCCCGCCCTCGGGGTGGTTTACGGGTAGGGGTCCTCCTTGCGTCTCTTCACTGTGATTTTCAGCTTCCTTCTTTGTCCTGTCTCCCATCCATGTTCCCTCCCAAATGCCCCCCCCCCCCCCCCCCACCCCTGATTAGTTCCTCGGCCCCGGATTTGGATGGATCTCCGCCAAGGTCCAAAAGATTCCATTCCCCCGATGGTGTTCCTCTCTTTTTTCTTTTTTTCCCGCCAAATTTTATGGGGGTTTCGGGATGCTGTTGTTTTTTACACTGATGGTTCTAAATCTGATGATCGTGTGGGATATGCCTTCACGTTCTCTGTTGGCATGGAAAATCATCTCCTGCCAACTGCACGTGGGGTGTTTACTGCGGAATTGATGGCAATTTCCCAGGCCCTTACCTTTATTAAACAGTCCCAACTCAACCGCATTTTGTTATGTACGGACTCTGAGTGGCCTTCAGGCTATTGACCAGTGTTTTTCCTGCCATCCTTTGGTCTTGGCCCTCACTGATCTTCACCATGCTGCTTGTTCCGTTGACTTCCTTTGGGTCCCTGGCCATGTGTGTATCCCAGGTAATGAGCTTGCTGATCGTTTGGCTTGGGGAACAGTCACTTACCCCCTTTCCCTGTAACCCCTCCTGCGGCAGATTTACAGCTTCATATCAAATCCCACTTCGCATGATCATGGACCAACTCTTGGGAGGCTACCTTCCTGTCTAATAAACTTCGTGCGATTAAGGTGACACCTGTCCCGTGGCGTTCTTCCTTCCGCCTCTCCCAAAAGGACTCGGCCACCCTGTGTCATCTCTGCATCGGCCATACCCAGCTGCTCCATGGTTTTCTTTTGCATAATGAGCCACTCCCACTTTGTGGTTGTGGGGCCTTCCAGTCAATAGCCCACATTTTGGTGGAATGCCCCCTGCTTTTGGCTCTGCGTACTAAGTACGAACTTCCCCGCACATTACCTTTAATATTGGCAGATGATTCCCAGATGGTGGAACTGGTTCTCAGTTTCTTCTGTGAAATTGGTTCATTATTTCAGTTCTAAGGTTTTTAATGTCCCTCTGGAGTAGGGGCAGGGCGGTGAGGGTTGGAGTGCCTCCCACTGTAAGCTGTGTTTAAAGATTCCTGACTCCCCTCCCTGACCAAGATCCTCTTTTCTCTCGCTTTTACTCTGTTTTTATCGCTTTATAGATTTGGTTAGTCTCCTTTTATAATACACACTTTTAGATTCTAGTGGTTGAATGCTTTTGAATAGCAGGTGAACTTGCCTGTACAGCATCAGGGGTGGGATATTTCCTGCCTCTAGCATAGCCTTGTGGTTGCCCAGTTGCTGACTTCCCTCCTTTTGTTTTCACCATTGACAAAATGACTGCACTTTAACATTTTTTATCCTTATGTCTCTTGTGGGATGTAAATCCGTCCAAATGGACCACCTTTGAAACAGGGGACTGATGATGTTGCTGTTTGGTCCCTTCAACCCCAACCAACCAACCAACCATCTTCTCTTTCACCCCTTCTGCCAGAAGTGAAGGCACAGTCCAGCACTATGTACTATATTAAACACAGTGCAGTGTGTGGGTGCCAGCAGGCACATGGTTCAGGGGTAAACCTCTGACATGTTAGCTGACAGTCAACATGTTAGAACAGCAAACCAATGTTTACAGCATTTGTGGAGTTTGAGGAAGCTTATGACAATATTGACTGGAATACATTTGGAAATTCTGAAGGTAGCAGGAATTAAATACAGGGAGTGAAAAATTATCTATGGCTTGTACAGAAACCAGACTGCAGTAATGAGTCAAGGGATGTGCAGGGCAAGCAGTGGTTGAGGAAGTAGTGAGACAGGGCTGTAGCCTATCCCTGATATTCAGTCTGTACAGCGAGCAAGCATTAAATGAAACCAACAAAAAATTTGATAAGTGAAAGTTCAGGGTGAAAAAAAAAAAATGGGAAGTTTGCCAGTGACACTATAAGTCTGTCCAGAATGGCAATGGGCTTGGAAGAGCAGTTGAATGGAATGGGTAGTTGAATGGAATGGGTAGTTGAATGGAATGGGTAGTTGAATGGAATGGGTAGTTGAATGGAATGGGTAGTTGAATGGAATGGGTAGTTGAATGGAATGGGTAGTTGATGCTGAAGGGGTGGTACAAGGCAATGGGTCACTAAAAGCAGTAGGCGAGTTTTGCTGTTTGAGCAGCAAAGTAATTGATGGTGAAAGTAGAGGGGCTATAAAATGCAGACAAGCTATAGCAAGAAAAAAGACTTGACTAACATTTAGTATAAACTTTGAAGTGTTAGGTCTTTTCTGAAGGTACAGTAGACTTCAGCTGCTCTGGCCATTCCTTGTACATATGGGTGCTGGATTAATGGAAATAACTGGATTATTTAGTATTAAATTAAGTGTAAATATATAGAGGTTATATTTTATTAAATCTAAATATACATACATTTTTAAAGAAAACTCGAGGATTGAGTATATGCATATACAGTTGTATAACTCACTATGAAACACCCCAAATTTTTAGTTGTCAAAATGATACGGGATGTCAGTATTCTTTATCACATAATGGCTTTACAAGCGATAAATCAGTAGTGAAAGTTTCTATTTGTTGCATAATGCACTCCAGGAAGATTTCTGCAGCTACAGCCCGAGAAGTGTGAGGTATCTTCGTGTTCTCTCCTTTTACGTCCCCTTCATCACTTTTAGTGTAACTTACCTGTACACTTGTGATTATCTCTTTGTCTGTTAAATTTGCTCATAAATAGCTGCTCGTCCAATAGTGTACTCCGCAGCAATGGCTTTTTGCATAGGACCTCAGTTCAGCTTATCTCTAATTTAAAGTTTCTGCTTGAGGTCTAGCATAATGTGTTTCATTTTAGAAGAAACATGTACAGAATGTTGCTTAAGCGACTAGAGGCTGAATGTGGCCAAATTACTGAGAGTCTGGACTACAGAGTGTTGGAGTACCAAGAGTTTAGTGTATTTGTCTTGAGCATAGTCTTGTACGAAAGTGAAATGTAGACAATAAGCAATTCACACAGGAAGAGAACTGAAGATTTTGAAATGTGGTGCTACAGAAGACTGAAGAAGGTAATATGGGTAAATTGAGTAGTAATGTACTGAATCAGATTAGGGAAAAAAGCAACTTGAGGCACAACTTGACTAAAAGAAGGGGTAGTTTTATTAGACACATTCAGAGGCATCAAGGAACTGTCAATTTGTTAACTGAAGGAAGTCTAGTTGTAAAAAAATTCAGGTAGACCCAGGTGTGAATATATTAAGCAGGTAGAAATGGATGTAGTTTACAGTACTTGTGCGGGGATGAAAAAAGCTTGCACCTGATGGACTAGCTCACTGAGTTGCATCAAATAAGTCTTCCTATTGGAGACCACAATTACAAAAGACACATATTTATCTACCAGTTCTAACAAGGGAACCTCCCCATCGTACCCCCCTCAGATTTAGTTATTTATGGCACAGTGGATAGGCCTTGAAAAACTGAACACAGCTCACTCGAGAAAACAGGAAGAAGTTGTATGGAACTATGAAAAAAAAAGCAAAATATAAAAACTGAGTAGTCCATACGCAAGATAGGCAACATAAAGGATAGTGTAAGCTCCGGAGCACCGTGGTCCCGTGGTTAGCGTGAGCAGCTGCGGAACGAGAGGTCCTTGGTTCAAGTCTTCCTTCGAGTGAAAAGTTTAATTTTTTATTTTCAGACAATTGTTTTGCGAAGCTGCACCAGTACACAGAGCAGTATTGTTTATGTGATCGTGTGTCAAAGTTCAGGCACTCACACATAATCAACTTCGCTCTCCAAAATTCCAGGACATGTTCAGATTTGCGTGGACATATGCAGGATTTGACGGTCTATACACGGAAAAATTTGAAAATGTTAAAAACATATGTTTTGACAGAGCACAGGGAAAACTGTGCGACTGTGAAACTGTTGCATTCATTTGTTGCAGTTTATGTGACAAACTCATATGTTTTCATCACTTTTTTGGAAGTGATTATCACATCCACAAGAAAACCTAAATCGGGCAAGGTAGAAGAATCTTTTTACCCATTCGCCAAGTGTACAATTAGGTGGGTCGACAACATATTCCTGTCATGTGACGCGCATGGCGTCACCAGTGTCATATAGAATATATCAGACGTGTTTTCCTGCGGAGGAATCGGTTGACCTATGACCTTGCGATCAAATGTTTTCGGTTCCCATTGGAGAGACACGTCCTTTCGTCTACTAATCGCACGGTTTTGCGGTGCGGTCGCAAAACACAGACACTAAACTTATTACATTGAACAGAGACGTCAATGAACGAACGGACAGATCATAACTTAGCGAAAATAAAGAAAGTAAACTTTTCACTAGAGGGAAGACTTGAACCAAGGACCTCTCGTTCCGCAGCTGCTCATGCTAACCATGGGACCACGGCGCTCCTGAGCTCAGAATATCCTTTAAGTTGCCTATCTTGCACATGGACTACTCAGTTTGTATGTTTTGCTTATTTATTTCATAATTCCGCACAACTACTTCCTGTTTTCTCATCTGATCTGTGTTCAGTTTTTCAAGGCCTATCCACTGTGCCAACTTATAACTAAATCTGAGGGGGGTGTGATGGGGAGGTTCCCTTGTAAGCAAAGAAGGAGAAGCAGAAAGGTGGAAGGAGTATACAAGGGTGATGTACTTGAGGGTAATATGGAAATGGTAGAGGATGTAGATGAAGTTGAAATGGGAGATATGATACTGCGTAAAAAATTTTACAGAGCATTGCAAGACCTAAGTTGAAACAAGGCCCTGGGAGTAGACAACATTCCATTAGAACTACTAATAGCCTTGGGAGAGCCAGTCCTGACAAAACTGTGTCATCTGCTGAGCAAAATGTATGAGACAGGCGAAATACCCTTCAAGAAGAATATAATAATTTCAATCCCAAAGAAAGCAGGTGTCGACAGGTGCAAAAATTACTGAACTATCAGTTTAATAAGTCACAGCTGCAAAATACTATCCCAGATCCTTTACAGAAGAATGGAAAAACTGGTAGAAGCCGACCTCAGGGAGGGTCAATTTGGATTCTGGAGAAATGTAGGAACAAACAAGGCAGTGTTGACTGGAATACTCTCTATCAAATTTTGAGGGTGGCAGGGGTGAAATACAGGGAGTGAAAGGCTATTTACAATTTGTACAAAAACTAGATGGCAGTTATAAGAGTCAAGGTGCATGAAAGGGAAGCAGTGGTTGGGAAGGGCATGAACAGGGTTGTAGCCTGTCCCCGATGTTATTCAGTCTGTGTATTGAGCATTATTCAATCTGTATATTGAGCAAGCAGTAAAGGAAACAAAAGAAAAATTTAGTGTAGGAATTAAAATCCATGGTGAAGAAATATAAACTTTGAGATTTGCCGATGACATTGAAATTCTGTCAGTCAGCAAAGAACCAGGAAGAGCATTTGAACGGAATGGACAGTATTTTGAAAGGAGGATATAAGATGATCATCAACAAAAGCAAAACAAGGATAATAGAATGTAGTCGAATAAATTCAGGTGATGCTGAGGGGATTAGATTAGGAAATCAGACATTTAAAGCAGTCGTGGAGTTTTGCTATTTGGGGAGAAAAATAACTGATGATGGTCGAAATGAGAGGATATTAAATCTTAGACCAGCTATGGCAAGGAAAGCGTTTCTGGAGAAGAGAAAGTTGTTAACACTGAGTATAGATTTAGGTTTGAGGAAGTCTCTTCTGAAATTTTTTTGTTTGGAGTGTTGCCATGCATGGAAGCAAAACATGGATGATAAATAGTTTAGACAAGAAGAGAATAGAAGCTTCTGAAATGTGATGCTGCAGGATTAGATGAGTAGATCACATAATTAATGATGAAGTATTGAATAGAATTGGGGAGAAGGGGAGTTTGTGGCACAACTTGACAAAAAGAAGGGACTGGTAAGTAAGTAGGACATGTTCTGAGGCATCAAGGGATTACAACTTTAGCATTGGAGGGCAGCGTGGAGGGTAAAAATCGTAGAGGGAGACCAAGAGGTGAATACACTAAACAGATTCAGAAGGATGTAGGTTGCAGTAGGTACTGGGAGATGAAGCAGCTGGCACAGGGTAGTGTAGCATGGAGAGCTGCATCAAACTAGTCTCTGGACTGAGGACCACCACCACCACAACAACAACAACAACAACATAATATTTATTTACATCTGCTGTCACTTTTCCCTGTATGTTAACATACAGTGCCGTCATCATATAATTGTTGGAAACTGACACACTTGGTGCCATATCACACTAGGTGTTAGATAGCTTTTTGTGAGCTCTAGTCTGCTAATTAGTGGTCCTGGTATGATCACTGGATGTCAAGTAACCACCTTCAAACTTTCTCTGATTGTCATTTGTTGTACAGTCATAATTTAAGTGCCTTGCAAAATTGTCTTCAGCTTTCCTAGAATTGTGCATGCTATGGCTATTCCACTTATGTTTTTACTTATCAATTCCTGTTTACCTAGGGCACTTGCATATTGTGAGATCTGACGTTTCTTCAGGATAACCACATTCACAGCTTCATCAGGCTTTTTCCCTGGAAATATTGTAATTAAATTAATTCTCGCACACTAGGAAGAAATTTGTTAGCTCTGTGACACATTGGAGAAGCTTCCTATTTTTTCTGCCATGACAGATTTGTTTTCTTAATTTCCTGCTTTACGAATACTGACCAAATAATTATCTCTCTAATTTTGTCAAGTTCCCCCTTTTGTGGCCAATCATATAGAGCTTGGTGCGAAATTGCGATGTCCAGTGAGCATAACCTCATTGTAACGTATCCAGTGTAGACGTCCAAACTGCCCAATTACCTCTGAGTAAAATATTTCCTTGGACTCTTGTTGCAGACATGGCAGGTTTTTTGAGATTAGATCAGTGGAACCATGTATGTGAGGCTCTTAGTGCTCTAATGTAAAACGTAAATTGTTAAGACACATTAACGGAAGTTCCACCATTTGGTTGTACAGATAGTTTATTCTACTGTACACTTGTGATTCAAGTGTCACACTGTTGGACATGGTCAGACATCTAAGGATGAAGTCATTGTCGAAATATATTAAAGTTAGTTATATAATGCAGGTGTCAGCATAAGAAATCAAATGTTACAATACCATTTTGTAGTAGACCTAGATGAACACACAATCATGTTGGTGATCTCAAACAATTCATATTTCATGCTATACCATGTGCGCCTGAACAACTCATAACGCACACAGAAGGCCTAGGATTAGAGTAACCAATTAAGAACTGACTACTGTGCATTGCACACAGTTTCGAACATGCCTCACTCAACACAATGCACAACTCAAAAAGTAGATTGAAAAGTGTATGCTTGATATTTAAAATAGATCCACTTTGAGTGACCTATCACTCTCAAAGTTTTGTGATGAGATTCTTAAAACCTGTTTCTTTGGGAAAAGAAAACCGTAGAAAGGAAATTGTCAAGTACAAACATATACAGATATGCTTTTAGAATTGGCGGTTTTTAGTTGTGGTTTGGTCAGTGCTAATAACAGCAGCAGCATATATGTATTGACTTATTAGTATTCTGGGTTAAGGAACAGCCTACAGCTGAAATTTTTGCAAAAAGAACTATGGAGGAATAAAAAATGGCTTTAATATTCCAGTGGTGTAATAAAGAGAGATTGGTTGCCATCAGTGTCACAGTGGCTGATCCCTCACTTTGACCTGCTCTTGTGACTCCGTTATATGACATGGAGTCTCTACTTTCATTTAAGTAATTGTCTAGGTGGGGCACTGAGTTGTAAATATTGTCTTAGCTGCCTGTGTTGCTTAAAAACTTAGCAATGATGTAGTCTTGTTTATGTGCCTATCAATCCAGAACACTGCCATTGCCACGAGTAAAACATCACAACTTGTTCTTTTTCACCACTGCAGTACAGCATTGTTTGGGACTGTTGCATGTGGACTGCAAGAAAACTAGCCTTTCGAAAGACAGTGAAGTGGGTCATAGTATTGGAGTACTTGTCGTAGTATTCGAATACTTGATACGTGAGCAGCTCTGGATAAATAGATAGCAAAATGAATGGCCATTTTTACCAGAAAATGAAAAGTTAAGTGATGCACAATTGTTACCTGTAATAATTTTTGCTAGAGAGATTGATGATTTAAAAAAAGAAAAGTAAAGTGTCTTTTTGTTATCATGTCAAGATAATGAGCACTTTGAGCCTGTGCATTTTGAGATTCATGTAAAACTCACTAGATGCTTTAAGGGTAGGAGTAGCACAATTCTGGAGTGTCATTTCTCTTAGAAGTGTTGTTCTTCTTCACCACCAAGTTTTTGACAGATTCTGAAATAAGTACGATTATGTTGAATTTATGGTGTACCCCAGCTAGTTGCAGGACTTTGTTTGTGCAATGTGTACAGTATAATCTCCAAACTGAGTTATATCAATAAAATCATACAGTTCAGTTCTTCCAATACACCAAGTGGGGTTACAAATTATTTTTTTTCTTCAGAAAGGTTATAAACTTTCTGTCTCACATTGTTCCTGCGAGAACTCTTTCTTTGATGACACAACATTTTTAGTTACGCAATATTATTGTGAAATCTGTGAGACTATATGTCTTGATAATGAAAATGTAGCATTTCTCTTTACCAGCTGTGCTACAAGGCTGTACATGCCCTGCTCTTACACTGTTAAGCCGAAACATTATAACCACTGACAATTGTGAAGTCAGATGCAACCTGGTGGCTTTGAAGGCACATGACGGGGTAACGAAAGTATGCAAGCAGAACAGACACAGATGGGGGATCACCGTAGCGAAGGTATGTGCAGCAAATCGGGAAATCCATTGAGATAAGCAACTTTGACAAAGGGCAGATTGCTATTACACACAGCTTGTGAACAAGTATCTCAAAAACAGTGAAATTGGTTGAATGTTCATGTGCTAGTCATGAGCATCTATGGAAAGAGGTAGAAAGACAATGAAACTACCACTGGGCGCTAAATGGTTGGACGTCCATGACTCTTCACAGAAGGTGGGGTTTGGAGGCTTGTGTGCTCTGTAAAGGAGGGTAGATGGTGATCTGTGGCATCTCTGCTGGAAGAGCACAATGCTGGTGCATGCAAAAGTGTTTTGGAGCTCATTGTACATTGTTGAACATAGATGTCTGCAGTAGACCACCCCTATGCCATCACATGTTGACCCAACGACGTCATCAGTTATGGTGCAGTGGGCATGAGACCATCGGAATTCAACTGTCGATCTATGTAACTATGGTAGCTCTTTGGGTGAATCACATTTGTGCTACTCTAGGTCAATTGTCATCTCCACAAATGCCGTCATCGAGGTGAACGGCAGCTCAAAACATGCAGTGCACTGCAGACACAGGCTGGTGAGAGCAGTATTATACTATGGAAGACATTCTCCTGCGCTTGCACAGGACTTATGGTAGTAATTGAAGACATGATGACAGCTGTGAACCACCTGCAACCCTTCATGCTTGATGTCGTCCCGACAGCAATGTCACCTTTCAGCAGTATAATTGTCCATGTCTCGGAGCAAGAACCATACTACGGTGGTTTCAGGAGAATTATAATGAACTCACGTTGATGTCTCAATGACCAAATACTTCTGATGTAAATCCTATGGAACTCATCAGAATCGCTATGAGGTGCCGTCACCACATAAGCAAATCAGAGGCCCGTTATTTACATGAATTACATAACTTGTGCATAGACATCTAATGTCACAAATTAACTAACAAACTGTCGGATCCCTGACATGCAGGATCAGTGATATATTTCATTCCAAAGACAGACAAACAGGCTATTAAGCAGATAGTCATAATGTTGTGGCTCATCAGTGTGTGTGTCCTCAAAATACATGCATACACTGAACAACATGTACTTATAATTTCTTAAAGATGCTGAGTCGCAGATAGGCACAACAAAAAGACTGTCACAAATACGCTTTTGGCCAGCAAGGCTTCATCTAAAATAGAACACACAGAGTATCTGGCAACTGAAGTCACACGGTTGCTCTGTGTGTGTGTGTGTGTGTGTGTGTGTGTGTGTGTGAGAGAGAGAGAGAGAGAGAGAGAGAGAGAGAGAGAGAGATCTATTTTTGATGAAGCCTTGCTGGCTGAAAGCTTATTTGTGACAGTCTTCTTTTTTTATTTTTTTTTGTGCCTCTCTGCGGCTCACCATCTCTACTATATGGTGAGTAGCAACTTTCCTTTTCATAATATTGTTACATTCCATTCTGTATTTTCCATTGCTTGATTTTTGGGAATAAAACACATTACAGAAAATTATATGACGAGACTATCGCATGTAAGTAATCAACAACAATTGGCAACATGTCTGTTCCATGTTTTGGTGAGTAACACAGACACTGGCATGTTGATGGTTCATGACAATGTACAGCAGAGATGTTCAGCAGCATAGCATCCACACTGTCCAGTCACATTAATGTGACCACCTCTCAAAAGCCTGGATAACCACTTTTTGCAGTGTGGACCACTGCAGAAAGAGAGGCGGTGAGGTTTCTGGTGGTTCTGACAGGGATGTGGAGCCATGCCATCTCTAGTTCCTTGGCCATATGTGATAGGTATCTGAGTTGAGGATCCATGGTATGAACAGACTGACTGAGGCAGTCCCACAGATTCTCGATTGGATATAAATCCAGGAAGTGTAAGATCAAATGAAATGCCTCCTACAGGTCAGACTATTAAAATCCTAATGGTAAACTGCTGACGCATTCACAACAAAGTTTGAGACACTTGTGAAAAGCAGTGAAGCTCACATAATATTAGGTACAGAAAGCTAGTTGATACCTGAAATTGATAGGAGTGAGATTTTTGGGGAAAATTTAAGTGTATATCGAAACGATAGTCGCATGGGTAGTAGAAGTGATCCACAACATTGCTGTCCAATATCCTTGACATCAGTTAGTTGTAGAATCTTAGAACATATTGTGAGATCAAACATAATGATGTATCTTGTACAGAATGACCTGCTCAGTGCCAAACAGCATGGATTTCAAAAACATCAGTCTTGTGGAACACAACTTGCTACTTTCTCATATGGCATACTGAAAGAAAACATTGATCTTGTGAAACACAACTCACTCATTTCTCGCATGTGTGACTGAAAGTTTTTTTTATTAAGGCCACTAGGTAGATGCAGTATTTCTTGATTTCTGAAAAGCATTTGATTCAACACCACACCTATGCTTATTGTCAAAAGTATGATCATATGGGGTATCAAGTGGAATTTGTGGCTGGATAGAGACTTTTTGGCAGGGAGGATGCAACATATTATCTTGGGTGGAGAGTCATCATCACACGTAGAAGTAACTTCGGGTGTGCCCCATGGAAAGTGTTGGGACCCTTGCAGTTCATATTGTATATTAATGGCCTTGCAGACAGTATTAATAGTAAAATCAGGCTTTTTGTAGATGGTGCTGTTATCTGTAATGAAGTACTATCGGAAAGGAGCTGCATAAATATTCAGTCAGATCTTGATAAGATTTCAAAGTGACAACTTGCTCTAAATGTTCAGAAATGTAAAATTTTGCACTTCATGACTATAATATCATGAGTCATTGTTGGAATCAATTATCTCATACAAATACCTGGATGTAACACTTTGTAGGGATAGGAAATGGAATGATCACGTCAGTCGTGGGTAAATCAGGTGGTAGGCTTGGTTTATTAGTAGAATATTGGGGAATTGCAATCAGTCTACAAAGGAGATTGCTTACAAATCACTCCTGCGACAGGTTCTAGAATATTGCTCGTGTATGTGAGACATGAACCAGGTAGGCGTAATGGGGGATATTGAATGTACACTAACATGAATGGTCACAGGTTTGTGTAATCCATGTGAGAGTGTCACAGAGATACAGAAGGAGCCGAAATGGAACACTCTTGAAGATAGATATAAACAGTCCTCAAGGATAGACACATACTTGTGTTGATCCACTGTGTCTTCCAGAATGATGAGCTCAGCCATGGAATGCCACGAAAACATTCCCTGCACCATAAAGTTACTTCCTCCATCTTGCGCCCTTCCAACAATTGTTGTACAGCGTTTGCTTTCAGACATTTCACACCACACATGCCAGTAGCTATCTGTCATCTGAAAAGGCCATGGTCGCCAACTGATGTTCAGTTGCACAGTTGACTTGCAAATTCCAGGCTTTGATGCCACTGAACAGCAGTAAACATGGCTGCATGAACCAGGAGCCTGCTGCGGAACCCCATATAAGGAACATTCGCTGAATGGTCATTGAGGAGACACTGTTGGTAGCTGCTTGATTCATCTGGGTGGGCAGTAGCTCGACAGTTGCAGGTCTAGGCGCCCATTCACCTCTGCAGCCATTGTTCACACCTGTCGTCTATGGCCCGTGGTGCACCCCAGTTGCCTTAGTGCCAGTGTTGTATAGCACCATTTCTCCATTCACATTGTACTTTATCCATGGCAGCACACAAACAGTTTACAAACTTGGCCATTTCAGAAATGGCCTGAAGACCAAAGATCGTGCCCTTTTGGACATCAGATAAATTGCTCCATTTCCAGATTGCAACGGCTGCACATTTTTCACAGCCCCAACATAAGATTTATATATTGTCCACTGCCAGTGCTGCCAACTGCAGTGTGTGAGTGTTTATTGCTCATTGGTGTCAAACATAGGTGGTTGCCACATTGATGTGACTGGACTATGTGTTTGTAGGTGCCACACAAAGAGACAGAAGTAGGAAAAATTATATAACAAGAAAAACATTTTTTTTTTTAGTTTTGACATTGTTATGATCAGTTAACTCACTGAGGAACACACAAAATTGTATCACTGAAAATGGTAGTATGTTCACAAAAATGCAATCTCAGTTTCAAACCTACCGTCAAATTGGACTGCTTAGGACGGTTTCCATTTTCAAATTACTGTACAATTTAGAAATTAAGTGTCACTAACACACTGATTGTGTATAAACTCCAGTGACTGTATGTTCTAGTTAGTTTTCATCATGAAATGAATGTTTATCTCTTGCTTAGGCCTGAAAAGTACTTTTTTCTTGCTGTCCCAAGTTGTCCTTGAGATGAGATAATTTCGGACTGTAGCTTAATAGTATTCCTATATCTAGATATCTGAGTCTTATGTCAAAGTTTATTTACGTTATTTGAGACACTGCAGAAATAACCAATAAGAAAAAATATTGATTAATTGCCAACCTAATACATTTATCTCATCTTTATTACACAGTACATCTAAATACAGAAAATTACACTTGATTCAGGTGTGGCCAAACATGGTGAATATATATCTACCCTTCTCATACTTTAGTTGGTACAATAACCTTCATTATTTGACGTGTCTTAACACTGTCTGTGTCATCATCTGTAGGAAATAGAAATATAATGGTTTTCTTTCCTTGGTAGTTACAAGGAAATTTGCACTGACTGATTCCATCACTTTCTGTTGAAAGCACTTGCTTTACAAAAACTTTTCCTTCTCTTTCTTGGTGCCTTCGTCATACATGAGTTTAATCACCATAGTATCATTAACATGTGGCTGGATGTTTCCAAAGGATTCTTCAAATTTTTTTGTTGTCATCATTTGCAATGGATTCACATTCTTCAGTTGATGCAACAAAATTATCAAACTCCAATTCTTTACTCATTTCACAAACTGAGAATGGTTCATTATCAGATTCAGACTCTGAGTCATCTCTGTTATGTTGCTTCCTGTTTTGTGGTCTCAGTCAGAACTAAATTGAACTGCCCTCATGTTTCAGTTCACTGGTGTCAGCAATTATATGCTCCTTAGTATGACCCTTGCTCCTGTTGTTAGTAAGATCTGCAAGCATTTGTGTTGAAATTCTTTGAGCCGCAATTAGCTGAAGTCTCCTTTGGGTTTTCGGTATTTCAGTTTCAGAAGTCTGAATTTTCATGCAAAAGTTCTTGCAGTGGTGCTTTCCAGCGACTCTCTTCAATAGTTCTTTTAATAGCCTTCCCAACACTTGTTATGCATCAAGACCCCTGATTCCATTTGTTTGGAATCCATCTGTCAATTCAGCAAGATGACCTAAACACTTCTTCAGCAGATGTGGGAAGGTGTTCTTAGGAATCATTCCATAATGTTTGTTTTGCCATTCTTGTAGTACCTTTCTCCATTCAAATTGAAAGGGTGTAAAGAATGCTAGGTCTAAAGGCTGATGCTAATGTGTTGCATTGCATGGTAGTAGAACAAATTTGATATTGTTCTTCTCGTGTTCTTGCATCACTCTTATAGAAATGTGACTTGAGAGATTGTCACCAATAATAGCCTTTGGCCCATCTCCTAAGGATTTCAAATATGGTAAACCTAAAGTAAAGAACGAATCTTCAGAAACTGGACCTTCAAACCACCTGGATTTTGTTCTGTCGTATCATGTTCCCTGAGGTCCTCCTTCCACCCAAGTTTGGTAAAGTTGATCTGCCTTATAAATAATATAAGGGGGCAGTGAATGTCCACTAGCTGTTCCAGCAAACATTATTGGTCTGCTTGACTTGGAAGAGTCTACCAATCTTTCTGGATATTTGCGTCTCTGCCAAACAATAATTTTCTTCCTTCCTGGATCTTAACACAAGTTGGTCTCATCACAATTTATAATAGCATCAGTGGATACATAACCTTTAGTGTTACCTCTAATGTTTTAAAGCAGTTTGTTATTGATTCTTTATCAACAGCAGCTCTGCCTTGATTGATGTTCTCACTTAATCTCACTTTCAGTTGATCACATCGTCTCTTCAGAAATGATTTCACCCAGTCAACACCAGGCATATCGAGACCTGAGTTTCTCCTGGCGTATACAACTTTCAAATAACTTCCCGGCATTCAGTCAGGTAATACTTTCAGCGACCACCGATATTCGGCGGGAGAACACCCCGCCATTTTCAAGGCAAACTGCAATGGATAGGCGGCGTACACGCAAATTTAAAACCTCGGTTCTCGGACTGAAGCAGGAAAGGTAACACACACACACTGAACACTAGTGCCACCAAAGATGACCAAAGTCAGAGCTATCGATAGTGAGACTATGAATTTGCAGGTGAGGTAGCATTGACTCTGTCCCTCTGTTTTTTGGCAAGGGAGAGAGCCGGATTCCAAACAGAGTTTAAACAGAAACCTCCATCCCTGTTAATGAGGTTGCTCGCTAATTTAATCTCAACTGCCTCCTTAATAACATTGTCCCAATAGCTGGATGTGCATGACAATATCTCAGTGTTATTATATAACATGGGGTGACCAGTATCCAAGCGATGTTCGGCAATAGCAGATCTACTTGGTTGCTGTAATCGTGTGTGCCGTTTATGCTCAGTACATTGGTCCTCCATAGTCGTGATAGTTTGACCAATATATGCCATACCGCAGCTACAAGGAATACAATATACACCCACCTTACGCAGTCCAAGATCATCCTTAACGGAACTCAAAAGTGCTCTAATTTTAGATGTAGGTCGGAAAACACATTTCAAATTGTATTTCCGTAAAATATGACCGATCTTGTTGGGCGTGTTTCCTACGTAAGACAAAAAGGCAGTAGACTTAGGTGTTGACTCAGAATTACCATCAAGCACCCGATGTACAGTTGGTCGATTGCGCAATGCACATTCATCATTTTGACGAAATGTAACTTCAAGATGGGACAGCTCAGCTGGCAAAGTCTCAGTGTCAGAAATGACATGTGCCCTGTGTACCAAGGTACGAAGTACCCCTTCACATTGAGCGGGATGATGACAACTATTAGTCTGTAAGTACAAGTCGGTGTGAGTATGTTTCCTGTAGACTGCATGTCCCAATGATCCATCATCCTTCCTCCTAACCTACACGTCAAGAAAGGGAAGGCAACCATTCTCTTCCATCTCCATCGTAAAATGAATGTTCGGGTGGATCGAGTTCAGATTTTCTAGAAAGACATTCAAATTCTCCCTACCATGAGGCCAAACGACGAAGGTATCATCAACGTATCTAAAGAAACAGGCGGGTTTCAAAGGCGCCGACTCCAATGCACATTCCTCGAAGTCTTCCATAAACAAATTTGTGATCACAGGAGACGACGGACTGCCCATCGCAACTCCATCTGTCTGCTCGTAATACTGGTCATTAAATAAAAAGTAAGTGGATGTCAACACATGCCAAAAGAGATTAGTTAATTCAGCACCAAACCTGGCCTCAATTAACCGCAATGAATCAGACAGAGGAACACGAGTGAAGAGAGAGACCACATCGAAACTCACTAAAATATCAGAGTCATTCAACCACAGTCCCTCCAAACGATTTAAAAAATCAGCCAAGTTCCTGATATGATGTTCACACCGACCTACTTGTGGACTCAACAGAGCAGCAAGATGCTTGGCTACATGATATGTTGGAGTGCCGATGTTACTCACTATAGGACGGAAAGGAACCCCTTCCTTGTGAATCTTCGGAAGGCCATATAACCTAGGGGGAACAGCACTATAGGTGTTAAGACTCTTGATAGTGTCCTGCAACAAACCACTTTTCTTCAGGAGGCTGTTGGTCTTTCTCTCAACACTTTTTGTGGGGTCAGCATCGATTCTGCGATACGCTGAATCACATAGTAAACGTTTCATCTTTTGTACATAATCATGTTTATTTAAAACAACGGTGGCGTTGCCCTTGTCCACAGGTAAAATACCAATATCAGGATCAACTTTGAGAGAGCGTAAAGCAGTCCTCTCTGCTGCTGTTACATTACTCTTGGGTGGACGAGACCTAGTCAAAACACGGCATGCCTCCCTCCTAACCTCCTCTGCAGCGTCAGGAGGTAGTTTGCAAACTGCCTGTTCAATTGAACTAATAAAATCAACTACCGGCAAACTCTTCGGAGTAGGTGCAAAATTTCAACCCTTCCCTAACACGGATAAGGTTGCGTCATCAAAAGATTTCTCTGTGAGATTTATCACAGAACGCCAAGATATAACATCCGACTCCACGTGATGAAAACGTTCAAACTTTGCCAAATGCCGGACAGTGACGGAGTTGTATTCCCAGTCAGCTTGAGTCCATGAGGCACCGTCCAACCAATCCCAAGTGAAATCAGACACTTCAGATGCAACCATTAAATGAAAACAATACAATTCTTTGGAAACAGGATCCAAACGTCGATGAGTAAAATGAATCCTTTCGCAAACAAGAGGCAAGCCAGCACGTTGCTTGATGTGATTGGTGGCAGCAGAATTGATATGGTGCACAACCTTGGCAAATGTTGGGACATGATTTTCATCACGACGCCTCAATAAAAACGACAAAGCACATTGCAGTCTAACTCGACAGCTACGAAGTTTATCCAACTTACATAAACACCGATACATTTCCTCCCTGTAGAGGTAAACAATGTGAGACATGAGTTTCTCCTGGGCTATAAAACTTTCAAATAACTTCCAGGAATTCAGCCAGGTAACACTTTCAGTGACCGCCAATATTTTGGCGGGAGAGCACCCCACCATTTTCAAGGCAAACTGCTGTTTAAACTCTGTTTGGAATCTGGCTCTCTCCCTTTTCAAAAAACAGAGGGACAGAGTCAAAGCTACCTCACCTGCGAATTCATAGTCTCACTATCGATAGCTCTGACTTTGGTCATCTTTTGTGGCACTAGTGTTCAATGTGTGTGTTATCTTTCCTGCTGCCGGCCGGAGTGGCCGAGCGTTTAAAGGCGCTACAGTCTGGAACCGCACGACCGCTACGGTCGCAGGTTCGAATCCTGCCTCGGGCATGGATGTGTGTGTGATGTCCTTAGGTTAGTTAGGTTTAAGTAGTTCTAAGTTCTAGGGGACTTATGACCACAGCAGTTGAGTCCCATAGTGCTCAGAGCCATTTGAACCATTTGAATCTTTCCTGCTTCAGTCCGAGAACCGAGGTTTTAAATTTGCGTGTACGCCGCCTGTCCATTGTAGTTTGCCTTGAAAATGGCGGGGTGTTCTCCCGCCAAAATATTGGCGGTCGCTGAAAGTGCTACCTGGCTGAATACCCGGAAGTTATTTGAAACCAGGCATATTGATTTTGAATCTTGGCTCTCACACAATAATTTTGTCAACATATCGTTTATCAATTAGTCACACATCAAACTGCAATCAGGAGTAAGGAATCTGTCAATATTTCTTCATCATCTGTCGATAGAACACATGGACACTCATATTTTGTGGTGTTTTTGCCAGCTGCTCTACAAGCAATTGTACTCTTAGGCAAACCTTACATCTCAGCAGCTTTCCTTATTGACAGTTCTTTCTTCACAGAATCCCAAGCAATTTGCAGGATACCATCTGCAAAGTCATAGTATTTTCAGGCTCCTAATCGCTTATTGTACTGCCTTTCCATGTTATTTAGCCTTAAATATAATCAAAACAATCATTAGTATTTAATTTTGTGGATGATTATTGAAACAAGTGTAACTTGGGACATTGTCCCAAGTAACTGCGATTACAATTTACAATTTCAATAAATTTTAATTTCTTAGGTTGGCAGCTACACAAAATACAAAGCATCTCTGATGCTGAAAAATGGGGTTATAATACTACAATATGTTCACCTTTATAATCAATCAGCTTTATAGGTAAATTGTAGTTAGGTAGATGCAGATGTAAATTTGAAGAGAGAGACCACTTCTAAATTAAAAAGCTAGTTTTCCTAGTTTCAGTAAAGTATTTATGTAAACCCAAACTTAATTAGTTTAAAAGGTATTTTTAATTAAAGATTTCACCTGATTCAAACTTTCAGTGCCAATTACAGTTGAACTACTGTAAATTTACAGGATCTGTGGATAAACTTTTCATCACCAGACTTTTATGAATTTATTGACTCCTGTATAAATGATCAAAGTTCTTAATTAAAAATTACTAAATTTTCAGAAACTACATTTCAACATACATTATGGATCCCATGGTCATAAATGCAGGATTCCCGTTGCGTAAACATAAATTAGTATTACATATTTTAATAAATGCTGTTCGTGATAAATAATATGCAAACAAAATATGATGAGAAAATCAGTAGCCAATAAAAGAGGAAATGTATGACCTGTAGAATTTGAAAACCGTTGTAGATGAAAGAAGCTGAACAATATCCTAACGCGAGTATTTATAAGGTCAAAGCTCATGCCATTTCAGTCAGTCTTGCTCTAATCTGTTCTTAGTCTGAGCTCTCAGTCCTTATGTTGATTTTGCTCTTAGTCTTTGGCTGGTATAGATAGTCTATTTTTTAGCCTAGCCTTGGGAAGAGTTTGTGTTGCTCCTGTGCTCATTTAATTCAGGCTGAGATAACATGTTTTATATATATGAATAATAGACTAAAATTTGGGTGAATATTTGGGACTATAAAAATTTTTATGTGACTTTCTCGACTTAACTGCATATGAATACACATACTGTAAGATTCGCTAGGAGCTTGATGTAATGTGTCATCTGTGCAAAGTGATCAACAGAGAAGTGTGTCTGGAAGCAGTTGAAGAAAAGCAGGCATGCAGATTGTGAAGAATAAGCAAGGAAGGAAGCAAGTTAAAAAATGTAAAAAATTAAAAATAGGAGTCTGGGAACTTTAATAGCAGCAATACTTCTGCAGAGGTGCAACCCAATGGAGTAAAATAATGCCACTTATACCACACATTAGTTACATGCACATACCGTACCTCAGTGATGCACTGTCCATTCCCTTCTTACAAGGAGAACAAAGCCTCTTCCCAAGGGCAATCTAATAAAATTACTGATGAGATAATTTCCCTCAGTTAATTCTGACAGAATTTAATAAATAATGTCTGGTATTGCTTTCTCTATTTAGATTCCACTTTGAAACCCAGGATCAATACTACCTCTACAGCTTATCCTAGAAGAAAGACTAGTGGATGGTGAAAACTTTTTTGCAAGTGGTTGGTTCCCCCAGAATATGATAGCATATGACATGAGTGGAAGTAGCCAAAGTAGGCAACCTTAATAGTGTCAACTTCAGCCACTGAAGAAATTACCCGTAATGCAAATGTTGCCGAGCTAAGTTTTTTACATAGATGAAGAATGTGAACTGACCAATTAGATTTACTGTCTATGTAAGCACCCAGGAATTTTGTGTCTTCAACTTTCTGTATTGGTTGATCTCTACATTTTATGTTAATTTCATCGGGATTACTTTGTGATGTATGGAACCTCATATAATGAGTTTTATCTGCATTGAGCGAGAGACCATTTGAGGAGAACCAATTTAAGATGTCATTAAAAACAGTATTTGTAGTTTTTTCAAGATCATGATCAATCAAATCGTCAATTAGAATTGTGGTATCATCGGCAAACAGGGTAAATTTGCTGTTTGTCTCAGAACAAAGAGGAAGATCATTAATAAAGATGAGGAAAAGCAGTGGGCCCAAAACGGAGCCTTGAGGCACACCACACGTTATTGTGCCCCATTCAGACGAGGCAGGTTCTCCAGAAGAGCCATTTAGCATTACAGTCTGCTTCCGATCCTGTAGATATGATTGCAGCCACAAGCCAACAGTACCACCTAAACCATAGTATTCTGCCTTTTTCCAAAGAATTTGGTGGTTTACACAGTCGAAGGCTTTCGTAAGATCACAAAAAATACCCACTGGAGACATTTTTTTGTTAATGGCTTCCAAAACTTGGTTGCTGAAAGAGAATATTGCCTGTTCAGTACAAAGACCAGCACAAAAACCAAACTGATTTTTGCTTAAGATACTGTGGAAGTTGAGGTGGTCTACAATCCTCCTGTGCATGAGTTTTTCTAGAATTTTCGAGAAGGTAGTTAATAGGGATATTGGGCGATAGTTTGTAACAATGCTTTTATCCCCTTTTTTAAAGAGAGGAATCACTACAGCCAACTTAAGTCTGTCAGGGACACTCCCATCTTGTAGGGATGCATTGTATATGTTGCATAAGACGGGACTAACAAATTTATAACAGTGTTTCAGTATTTTACTAGAAATATTGTCCACTCCAGCAGAATTTTTATTTTTTAAGGATCTAATTACTCTTATGACTTCGCTTACAGTAACTGGAGGTAAGGATATCTGTGGGATTCTGTTACTAATAGCTTTCTGTAGGAGGGACAATGATTCTTCCATAGAACCATTACAGCCTGTCTTCTCTGCTGCTCTCAAAAAGTGGTTATTAAATATTTCTGCAACCATCTCAGGTTTCTTTATGATACTGTCCCCTGTATTAATCTCTACCTGAGACATGTTCCCTGTTGTCCTGCCAGTTTCCCTCTTTATTACATTCCATATAGTTTTAATTTTATTTTCTGAGCTTTCAATTTCTGATTTTATGCACATACTTTTAGATTTATTTATAACCTTCTTGAGAATGCTACAGTAAAGTTTGTAGTGTTGTCGTTTCTTTGGATCATTACAAGTCCTGAGAGAACTGTATAACATCCTCTTTGTTCTACAAGATGTTATTATCCCTGTAGTGATCCAAGACTTCTTGGCATTGCCTATATGACTATTTCTAACTACTTTTTTGGGAAAGATGGACTCAAATACAGACATGAATTCATTTAAAAATAAATTGTACTTTTTGTTTACATCTGTTTCCCTATAAACTCGGCTCCAGTCTATCTCTTTTAGGCTATCATTGAATTTTTTAAGGCCCTGTTCATTTATTATCCTAAAAGATTTCCAAGAATGCTCGGAACTGTTGCACACACTGATGTAATTGAGCCTAAGCAATTGACCACCATGATCAGAAAGGCCAAGGATTGGATGTACAGTGATCTCATTGCATTTAGACTTATCTATAAATATATTATCTATCAGACTTTTACTGTTAACAGTAATCCTAGTTGGGAAATCTACTATTGCCATAAGATTAAAAGACTCCATTAAACGTACTAAATCAGCTTTACTATTGCTCTCATTTAGGAAATCAACATTAAAGTCACCAGTAATTAACAAGTTCTTGGACTTTGAGTACAGTATGGATAATAAAGAATCTAAGTGCTTAAGAAATACATTCAAATTCCCTGAGGGAGATCTATACAGTGCTAACACTACAGCCGTGAAGTCATTTACAGTAATCTCAACACCACATACTTCAATTTGTTGCTCTATACAATGGCTCTTTAAATCTAATGCATTGTAAGATATGTTGTTTTTTACATAAATTACCACTCCACCTTTTTCCATTATGGTTCTAGAGTAATGCGCTGCCTGACAGTAACCACTTAGCTGTAACCTTTCAATATCTTTCACATGATGTTCACTAAAACATAATACATCAGCATCTTTTATTCCTTGTGGTTCCTCTAACAGAACAGTAATGTCATTTACTTTATTACCAAGTCCTCCCACATTTTGGTGAAAAATCGTCATTTCTTTGGAATTAGAGACAGATCTAAACTTTTGCCTAAAAAATTATCGGTAGCTACAGACACAGTACGTTCATTACTAACAATTTCCTGAAACATTTGAGTTTGAAACCGAGTCTGACTTGATGGTTGGAGCCATTCAAGTGCGATTGGTTCCAACTTTGGGGTACATTTCTGGACTTCTTACAATATTTTTGTTTTTAAGAGGGTACCTAATGCTTTTTTTCCTGATCTGTTCAGGTGCATACCGTGTCTTGTAAATAATTCTCGTCCAAAACTGCTTACATCTACAACACAAGTATTTTTAAAATGCTTACACAACTTTGCTAACTTAGAGTTCGTTTGTGAGATAGCCTCATTTACACAGGACTGTGGAATTAAGTCATGTCTCTTTGGAATGTTCACAACAAATACCTTAGACTGATTAAGCGCCGATATTTTCTTCCTGAGCGACTGTATGGCATCATTCCCTTCGTTGCAGGCAACGTTGTTTGAGCCACCTATTAAGATCACACACTCGTTTTTTACTTTTTCAGGATCACACCCCGCTACAACTTCTTGAAGTTTAGCACCTGGCTTCACAATTCCACAAACATCGGCAGCATTAAAACTGCTTTTCACTATATCAGCCATGCCTCTACCGTGACTATCAGCGAAAATGTGAAAACGATTTGTTGATGTTTCACTCACAGCAGACTGGATCACACCACTGCCACTTTCATTGCTGGAAGGACAAACCTTTGTTTATAGCTTTTGCAGATTTAGAGAAAGCTTTTCACAATGTTGAATGGAATACCTGTTTTAAATATAGGCAGCAGAAGGTTATGTATAGAAACCAGACTCCAGTTGTAAGAACTAAAGGGCATGAAAGGGAAGCAATAGTTGAGGAGAAAGTGAGACAGGATAGTAGCCTCTCCCTCATGTTATACAATCTGTACATTGAGTAAGTAATAAAGGAAGCCAAGGAGAAATTTAGAAAGGGAATTAAAGTTCAAGGTTTTTGTCAAGGAAGTAATTCTGTCTGAGATGGCGAATGATATGGAAGAGTAATTGAATTGAATCATATATATTATTTCTGAAGTCAACATCCCTTTTTCTCAACAAATACTAATCATACAGGGGTGAATGAGGTATTGTTAGGAAGGTTTTTTAACCAGCTTCTGACATTTTTTGCTAAAGCTCACTACTTGTGGAAAATTTTAACATGAAGGAGACTTTTAACTACCATAGGCAAAAGACCATCATGGATGACCAGCTTCATGCTGATATTTTACAATCCATTGAGATAAGCTGCTTTGATAAAGGGCAGGTTGCTATTACACAGGGCTTGTGAACGAGTATCTCAAAAACAGTGAAATTGGTTGAATGTTCTTGTGCTAGTCATGAGCATCTACGGGAAGAGGTAGAAAGACAATGAAATATTAATCACGAATAAGAGGCTCCTTTTTCATATTGTCTTATATCAAACACTGTTTTATTTCCAGAATGAGATTTTCACTCTGCAGCGGAGTGTGCGCTGATCTGAAACTTCCTGGCAGATTGAAACTGTGTGCCCGACCGAGACTCGAACTCGGGACCTTTGCCTTTCACGGGCAAGTGCTCTACCAACTGAGCTACCGAAGCACGACTCACGCCCGGTACTCACAGCTTTACTTCTGCCAGTACCCTGTCTCCTACCTTCCAAACTTTACAGAAGCTCTCCTGCGAACCTTGCAGAACTAGCACTCCCAAAAGAAAGGATATTGCGGAGACATGGCTTAGCCACAGCCTGGGGGATGTTTCCAGAATGAGATTTTCACTCTGCAGCGAAGTGTGCGCTGATATGAAAAAGGCAAAGGTCCCGAGTTCGAGTCTCGGTCGGGCACACAGTTTTAATCTGCCAGGAAGTTTCACTGTTTTATTTGTTTGAAAGTATGTATTAACTGGATAATTTATATACAGCAGGTGGGAACAGACTTTACAACATGTCCTTGGATCTCACCAGCCCCCAGACCTTAATTTCTGATAGTTTTTTGATCTCAGATTTCTTTTCAGCAACTATGTCAACGGCATTGCCACAATGGTAACGATGGATCCATTAAGGTCACCAAAGTTAAGTGCTGTGAGGCATGCAAGCACTTGGATGGGTGACTGTTCGGGTCTGTCGAGTGGTGTTGGCAAGCGGGGTGCACTCAGTTTGAGGAGATACTTGCCTGTTAAGTAGCAGCTCTGGTCACAAAAACTGACAATGGCTGGGAGGGTAGCGTGCTGGCCACATGCCCCTCCATATCCGCATTTAGTCTTCATGCACACTGTTCAAAAGAATTAGGGGAAACTTCTGTCAACATCCACTGTATTAAATCTGTTTTGATACAGGTCAATACTTGTGGTCTTATTGCATGGCTTGAGTTCTTCACTTTGAATGGAGGCAACAATTAAAAGCATTTACTATCTGTTGGCTGTGTTATGCATCACAGAAGAAAGCGACTACCAGTGTCCTAATATTTCCTAGTGAGGCTCACAGATGACAGTTGCCATTTGTGGATGTTGTGTTCAACCAAGCACATGCAATGCAACATCATAATCCAGTGGAAGTTGCAAGGGTGGTCTCTTAGATAAAAAAAGGACAATGTTCAGTCGTGTTGCTGCAGATGCCATTGCCTCTCCATGTGTACCTATAGGTTGTGGACACACTACAGGGAGACGGGTCAATATACAAGGTGACTTGGACAAGATCGCCAAACGTTGCAGCCGTCCTTGGAGACCGATATCTGGCCATCTCTGTGTTGCGTTTTCATACAGACACCGCAAGAGCACTGTAAGATGATCTGAGAAGGGCCACTGGAGCTGCTGTGTACAATCGAACTGTATTGAACAGGTTACAAGAAAGGACTTCAAGACCTAGACATACCATTCAAGTGACATGCTTTACACACCAGTATCTTGCAGCACACCTTCAGTTCTGCCATTCCCATGTCAATTGGAAACTTTGTCAATGGCAAAACATGTTAATCACAGATGAGTCCAGATATCCTCTGACATGAGGTGATGGCTGTGTTTGTGTGCTGAAGCCTGTGATGAGTATTATCTGCTAAATGTTGTCCAGGAAATTGACAGATTTCCAAGGTTCTGTGACGTTTTGGGGAGGCTGTATAGCTCTTGTTGTTGTTCACAGTTGCCTTATTGCCAGGCAGTCCACTGAACAGATCCTGTTGGACTATGTGGTGGCTACTGCATACGGTGATAGCCCTGAATTTCCTCTAATGCCAGGCCCTATGTGGCAGGTGTCAGCAGGGATGCCTTACAAAAGCTGGATATTGCAGTAATGGAAAGGCCGGCAGTGAGTCTCAACATAAACCACATCGTGCGTACATGGGACATGCTCGACAGATGTGGTTATGGTCGTGCTGTTCCACCACAGACTCTCCAACAACTCTCAAGGGCTCTCACAGAAGAATGGGAACTACGGAGCATGCCACGTAGGTTTCAGACAGTGATAAATGCTCATGCAGGGCATGTATGTTATTGAAGCTCAGAGTCTAATTAAAAGATGATGGAATGAATGATTGTTTCCACTTTTTTTTTGGCACCCGTTAGACATTTCAGTTCTTTTTATGTAAGCAATCAAGGATGTGATGTTTTCTCTCTCTCTCTCTCTCTCTCTCTCTCTCTCTTTTTACTTAATTTATGAAAGAGTAAGATTTTCCCATTTCATAAGGGCATACTGTTACAACAACCAGTTTAAAAGATAAAGGTATAGCTTGGTAACATACCCAGTCCCAAATTATTGCTCAGTGGAGTATAGCAGATGCCCAAAGCCATGTTTCCTTAATTCTTTTGAGCAGTATATTTTATTTTATGAGGTATCTATTTTTCCTCAACCCCCCACCTCGCACCTGCCTACCATATATAATGCCATTAGCTTTCTGCTTTTATTATCTCCTACACGATATTTTTTCAGTAATCTCCATCTTGCTTGTTACCATGTCTTCTACCTTTAAGCACTCATCTGGTGCAGTCACCAATAATCAGTCTCATCCTCTCATTCCATTTGGTAAGTCTCCCCTGACCTGGTATTCTAGGCGACTTTTCAGTAACTCTCCCCATTTCCTAAATCTTACTAGTCCTTTCCTTCATCCCTCTTCCTTCCGCTTTAACCCTTCTACCAGAAGAAGGACTGTGGCTCAGAAAGCTTGCACGTTTCCTAAACCAATACGTGTGTTTTCTCCTGCTGCCACTTAGTGAGTAGGTTTTTTATGTGCAATTATTTTTATTGATAAACTATTTATTTGGTACCCTCTGAAATCTATATGCTTCTAAATTAAAGAAAATTGTGGTTGAACCATGGACCTTGCCATTGGTGGGGAGGCTTGCGTGCCTCAGCGATACAGATGGCCGTACCGTAGGTGCAACCACAACGGAGGGGTATCTGTTGAGAGGCCAGACAAACATGTGGTTCCTGAAGAGGGGCAGCAGCCTTTTCAGTAGTTGCAGGGGCAACAGTCTGGATGATTGACTGATCTGGCCTTGTAACATTAACCAAAGCGGCCTTGCTGTGCTGGTACTGCGAACGGCTGAAAGCAACGGGAAACTACAGCCGTAATTTTTCCCGAGGGCATGCAGCTTTACTGTATGATTAAATGATGATGGCGTCCTCTTGGGTAAAATATTCCGGAGGTAAAATAGTCCCCCATTCGGATCTCCGGGCGGGGACTACTCAAGAGGACTTCGTTATCAGGAGAAAGAAAACTGGAGTTCTACGGATAGGAGTGTGGAATGTCAGATCCCTTAATCGGGCAGGTAGATTAGAAAATTTAAAAAGGGAAATGGATAGGTTAAAGTTAGATATAGTGGGAATTAGTGACGTTTGGTGGCAGGAGGAACAAGACTTTTGGTCAGGTGATTACAGGGTTATAAATACAAAATCAAATAGGGGTAATGCAGGAGTAGGTTTAATAATGAATAAAAAAATAGGAGTGCGGGTTAGCTACTACAAACAGCATAGTGAACGCATTATTGTGGCCAAGATAGACACAAAGCCCATGCCTACTACAGTAGTACAAGGTTATATGCCAACTAGCTCTGCAGATGATGAAGAAATTGATGAAATGTATGACGAGATAAAATAAATTATTCAGGTAGTGAAGGGAGACGAAAATTTAATAGTATTGGGTGACTGGAATTCGTCAGTAGGAAAAGGGAGAGAAGGAAACATAGTAGGTGAATATGGATTGGGGGGAAGAAATGAAAGAGGAAGCTGCCTTGTAGAATTTTGCACAGAGCATAGCTTAATCATAGCTAACACTTGGTTCAAGAATCATAAAAGAAGGTTGTATACCTGGAAGAGTCCTGGAGATACTAAAAGGTATCAGATAGATTATATAATGGTAAGACAGAGATTTAGGAACCAGGTTTTAAATTGTAAGACATTTCCAGGGGCAGATGTGGATTATGACCACAATATATTGGTTATGAACTGCAGATTGAAACTGAAGAAACTGCAAAAAGGTGAGAATTTAAGGAGATGGGACCTGGATAAACTGAAAGAACCAGAGGTTGTAGAGAGTTTCAGGGAGAGCATAAGGGAACAATTGACAGGAATGGGGGAAAGAAATACAGTAGAAGAAGAATGGGTAGCTCTGAGGGATGAAGTAGTGAAGGCAGCAGAGGATCAAGTAGGTAAAAAAGACGAGGGCTAATAGAAATCCTTGGGTAACAGAAGAAATATTGAATTTAATTGATGAAAGGAGAAAATATAAAAATGCAGTAAATGAAGCAGGCAAAAATGAATACAAACGTCTCAAAAATGATATTGACAGGAAGTGCAAAATGGGTAAGCAGGGATGGGTAGAGGACAAATGTAAGGATGTAGAGGCTTATTTCACTAGGGGTAAGATAGATACTGCCTACAGGACAATTAAAGAGACCTTTGGAGAGAAGAGAACCACTTGTATGAATATCAAGAGCTCAGATGGCAACCCATTTCTAAGCAAAGTAGGGAAGGCAGAAAGGTGGAAGGAGTATATAGAGGGTTTATACAAGGGCGATGTACTTGAGGACAATATTATGGAAATGGAAGAGGATGTAGATGAAGATGAAATGGGAGATACGATACTGCGTGAAGAGTTTGACAGAGCACTGAAAGACCTGAGTCGAAACAAGGCCCCGGGAGTAGACAACATTCCATTAGAACTACTGATGGCCTTGGGAGAGCCAGTCATGACAAAACTCTACCATCTGGTGAGCAAGATGTATGAGACAGGCGAAATACCCACAGACTTCAAGAAGAATATAATAATTCCAATCCCAAAGAAAGCAGGTGTTGACAGATGTGAAAATTACCGAACTATCAGTTTAATAAGTCACAGCTGCAAAATACTAATGCGAATTCTTTACAGACGAATGGAAAAACTAGTAGAAGCGGACCTCGGGGAAGATCAGTTTGGATTCCGTAGAAATGTTGGAACATATGAGGCAATACTAACCTTACGACTTATCTTAGAAGAAAGATTAAGAAAAGGCAAACCTACATTTCTAGCATTTGTAGACTTAGAGAAAGCTTTTGACAACATTAACTGGAATACTCTCTTTCAAATTCTGAAGGTGGCAGGGGTCAAATACAGGGAGCGAAAGGCTATTTACAATTTGTACAGAAACCAGATGGCAGTTATAAGAGGCGAGGGGCATGAAAGGGAAGCAGTGGTTGGGAAAGGAGTGAGACAGGGTTGTAGCCTCTCCCCGATATTATTCAATCTGTATATTGAGCAAGCAGTAAAGTAAACAAAAGAAAAATTTGGAGTAGGTATTAAAATTCATGGAGAAGAAGTAAAAACTTTGAGGTTCGCCGATGACATTGTAATTCTGTCAGAGACAGCAAAGGACTTGGAAGAGCAGTTGAACGGAATGGACAGTGTCTTGAAAGGAGGATATAAGATGAACATCAACAAAAGCAAAACGAGGATAATGGAATGTAGTCAAATTAAATCGGGTGATGCTGAGAGGATTAGATTAGGAAATGAGACACTTAAAGTAGTAAAGGAGTTTTGCTATTTAGGGAGTAAAATAACTGATGATGGTCGATGTAGAGAGGATATAAAATGTAGACTGGCAATGGCAAGGAAATCGTTTCTGAAGAAGAGAAATTTGTTAACATCGAGTATTGATTTAAGTGTCAGGAAGTCGTTTTTGAAAGTATTTGTATGGAGTGTAGCCATGTATGGAAGTGAAACATGGACGATAACCAGTTTGGACAAGAAGAGAATAGAAGCTTTCGAAATGTGGTGCTACAGAAGAATGCTGAAGATAAGGTGGGTAGATCACGTAACTAATGAGGAGGTATTGAATAGGATTGGGGAGAAGAGAAGTTTGTGGCACAACTTGAGTAGAAGAAGGGATCGGTTGGTAGGACATGTTTTGAGACATCAAGGGATCACAAATTTAGCATTGGAGGGCAGCGTGGAGGGTAAAAATAGTAGAGGGAGACCAAGAGATCAATACACTAAGCAGATTCAGAAGGATGTAGGTTGCAGTAGGTACTGGGAGATGAAGAAGCTTGCACAGGATAGAGTAGCATGGAGAGCTGCATCAAACCAGTCTCAGGACTGAAGACCACAACAACAACAAGAGTGTGTAAACAATACCATTGATGGACTTATAAATTAGCATTTATTTTCACAAATATTTGGGTTTACAGCCATATCAAAATATTAGGCTAACAAATGCCTTTTGAAATTAGCTTATTTTATATACATATATTTTTATTTAAAAGAATACTGAGATAAACTGACAGTATTGCTGCTTCTTTTCTAACATTAGCTGGTGGCATTTGTTTGAACTGAAAAACCACCTATTTGACTCTGATCTCCAGTCTTTATATACATAAAGTTAAATTTGTACATTTAGCTTATTTGTATTTCTTCATATATTTTCAGATAAGAGGTCATAATTTAAGAATATCACACACTGCTTACATGACACTGAAATGATACTGTGTTAAACATAACTGTTTGACGTGAAATGCGTAAAAAATATATTCATTTTTGTGTACTCTCCCTGGTGAAGTATATAGTAGTGATATAATTTTCTCTGTTTGGACACTTATTTAAAATTTGCTATCAGACACTTCTCCTGGGCTTTCTAATGCCTCTCTTCGTTTCTGTATGGCTTTTGTCAGTTTCTTTATGGGACCCATTTTAAGACCTAGTTTTTCAAAGTCATTTGCATCCAATAACATTAAAGCTTCTAGGTCTATCTTCTCCTCAACAAACAGGCTAGTATACTCAGCCAAGCCTGCTGATACTAGAAATAGGTGCAAAGATGTCCATCGTGAGTCTGTTGCTTCATCATCTTCATCTGAAAAAAATGCACATTATTATTTTAAAGAAAACAGCATATAATGTCACTGTACAAAGAATCCTTTCATTCTGAAATATCTAGAATAATTTGCTTGATTTCATTAATAAGAATCATATAATTAACTGAATATTACACTTTCATTAATAACACAGTAAAAAAAGTTTTAAATTATAAAATTGCCACAAAATATAATCAGGCACAATACAGAGGCATACAACCTACATCTGTGGAGTGACAGATTAGTTCATTTATAAATAAATAAACACAATACAACCAGTTGTTAAAATAACAAATAATAGTCTCTGTGCACCTGAAGACACAAGGGACTAATAACACCTCTTTAAGCCAGAAGTCCTAAATTCTGTAATATCTTCAGGAAAGTTTGTTAATGGTTAGTGTGTAAACCTCAAATATAAAGCTCTCAAAACAAATACACAATACAGGTGCACAGGACTATAAGTATGCTACATTATTTCCTAAAGTATTTCATTTTACTAGTCTACCTAAATGCATTTGCTATCAAAGTGATAATTTTAAAACATTTCTAGAGATTTCAGAATTGTTGCTTTCCCAGGAGCAATTCTGTTAAGCTAAAAACAAGAAATGTCATTTGACAATAGAGCAAAGCTCTGAAATGTGTCATAATGGAAGTTTAGTGACTTATAATGATTTTATTTATTTATAGTTTAAATATACAGGCAGAGAAACCAATAAAATGTGTTTACATGTAACGATGAGAAGAAACTTTTTTTCATTCACTGTGAATGCAAGGACTTCTCTGGCTGTTAACAGTCTCTCTCTAGGAAAATGAGTGACAGACAGTATTGTTTGTGCAAATGGTCATAAACAGTTGGATAATATGACAATATTCCTGCAATGAAGAGGATTTAAATTGTAGTAGTTCAAAAGAAAAATGCCTATTGCATGCTGCACATTAAGTTTTTTTAAATTAACTTGTGCACCCAGATTCGTTTCACCTTAGGTACAAGGCATCTTCAGCACATATACATTTATTTACACATACAGGCTATAATTTTAAAACATTGAAGTTTTATAATGAAATGGAAAAATACTTGTAGAACCACATGTAATTCATTATTTGTATGTCAATTCTCTCATGTGGCAAGCATTGCACTCTGTAAGCACTGTTCCATTTCATTATGAATCTTAAATGAACAGTTTTAAATCTATAACCTATATGTGCAAATGATAACCTATATGTGCAAATGAAAAAAAATTGTATAATATTTCAGGACAGCATGCATAAGTTAAATAAATAAAAAAGACTTAATATGCAACATGCAAAAGTCATTTTTCTTTTGAACTGCTACAATTTATATACAGCTGCTGCAAAAAATGGTCACCACAAGAAACTTGTTACAGATGATGTAGTACCATCAAGTCTACAAGTACTGACTCCTAGTAATAATTGTTGGACAATTTGACACTTTTCCTGCAATATAGAGGATTTATTACCATGATGTCTACAAGTCCTGTGTGTGTGTGTGTGTGTGTGTGTGTGTGTGTGTGTGTGAGCGAGCGAGTGAGAGAGAGAGAGAGAGAGAGAGAGAGAGAGAGAGAGAGAGAGAGAGAGAGACCACCCCTGTTCTGGTAATGAATGTAGTTTGGTGCAAAACAGGTAACTGATGCATGGGGTACAGTGGAGTCACTCATTTCACTATAGGTGTGACAGTGGGGGATGCTGCCATTATTAGAATTTAATGCACTTAAAGAAATGGTGAAACTGCTAATAAGTAGTGATGAAGGGGGAAAAGGAAGTAAAGTATCCATGTCTCATTGAAGGAAATAGACATAAAGTACTTGTTTGCCTTTGAGACAGAATAGGCAGTAATCAGACTTCCAATGGGGTGTGGAATACAATTCTGGGGGAGACAGAGCACACTGCTGCATTTTAGGGCTCAGCAGCAGACAAGCAGTCCATTTTCTGTATGTTCTACAGTATTAATTTATTTTGTTAATGGGTTTTCAGCTTGCATGGCCACTGTCAGACTTAAACTGACTATCACCATGTAGGGTGCTACCATATTCATAAAAAAGCACTGAAGAAGATGTTATACTTTGAGAGTGAGATACAACCATATAATAAATGTCATCTTTGACAGTGTAGTGGTAACGTAATTAAAAATGTTAAACAATAAATTAATATAAAGGGAACAAATCAGAGAAAGATTAATGTTAAACCTCAAGAAGGAAGAAAAAGACAGTGCCTGTATAACAATTTAAATTAAATTAAATAAACAATCATGATGAAATAATTTGAATACAAGACTAGAGCACTGAACTAGTTCAAAGTGGCATTATATAAGTAAGGTGGAAGAATTTCTCTTAAAGTAGTGAAGATGTATATATTATAAAACAATAGAATAAATGCAGTACATAAGTAATCACAATAAAGGAAATAAATACATGGAAAAATGGAGGAAAAGAAAGGAACAGAGATCGTGGATACATTGGAAAACTGAGAGAAGTAAGTGAAATTTAGAAAAGGTGAAGTATTCAGCTGTGTTTGGTAATTTAATATTAAATCAGGACTGTATGGCAGATGCCTGCTGATTTTCAGGGCTTCCAATTGTTTACTTTTTTGGCCTTTGTTTGCTAAATGGAGGGCATGGGACAGTGCCTGGAACTGTGTCCCTCACTCAATACCTACTGTAGAACACACACAATATTGTGCTTTTAAATTATAATTATGAAGTTGTTCCGCTGAGAAGCAACAGAAGAATTAGTTAATGTAGTCTTTGTTCAGTTTTTGACCCACTGATATTACATATTATGATCATAGTGGTAATGGAACATTGTGACTGGATCCTAAAACAACAAAGATGAGTTGTCTGATATGCTGAACCATGTCCCTGCTTTGTTACATCATTTAATATGCAATGAAACATCATTTTACTGGAGATTGCCAGCTCATCACCTGCATTCTGGGCAATACATTCGCTGGCAGCAGCGTTATTAGCAGGGGGTTGTATTGTGTATCGAACCGGGAAGCTAGGAATTGCAGAGAAGCTTCATCCTGCCGTAGTGTCCAGTGATTCACAACAGGCCACAGCAGTCCACCCACCCGAATGTCTCATACCAAACTAGTGTAACCCCAAATGTTTGTGTGGTAAGGTAATTATGGTGTACACGTATGTGGAGACAGTGTTTAAGCAGCAGTCACCTACATAGTGTAACTGAGGTGGAATAAAGGCAACCAGCCCGCATTTGCTGAGGCAGATGGAAAACCGCCTTAAAAACCATCCACAGCTGGCTGGCACACCGGACCCCGACACTAATCTGTGGGGCGGATTTGTACCAGGGACCGGCATGCCTTACCACTTGGTAAGCAGTGCATTAGACCGTGCGGTTAGCCGGGCAGGCTTTTTAAGGGGGTACTTGGAAGTGCGGTTCTTACAGAAGGCAACATAGAAGCTGAGGAGTATGTCAAAATTGCTGAGTGAATTTTCACTCTGCAGTGGAGTGTGTGCTGATACAAAACTTCCGGTATATTAAAACAGTGTGCAGGATTGGGCAAATGCTCTAGCAACCGAGCTATTCAAGCACGACTCATGACCTAACCTTACAGCTTAACTTCTGCCTGTACCTCTTTCCAAGTGTAACACAAGTTCTCCTGAAAAACTGTTGCAAATGGTATGCACTCTTTCAGGTTTGTGTTTTCCCAAAAGTATATGCTGTCTTCCAGTTGAACAATTGTACCGTATAGCCAGAAGCCTACTGTAATTGTTCGAGGAACATGATGAGGAACTACAGTTGATGTCTTGGCCTGCAAATTCATTCCAAATGAACACTAAAAACGTGTTTGGGACATCTCTAAGTACCAGTTAAAAGTTCACAAATCATGCCATCCTAATCTACAGGAACTGTGTGGCCTGTGTGCTGACATCTGGTGCCATCTACATCTGAGAACTTAGCAAGAAATTTTAAAACTCCATGCTACATTATATTCAAAATGTTGTACATGCTAAAAGTAAAAAAACATTCTATTAAGTGGGTAGCAACAATATTCCAGTTGACCAGTGCATATATATTTAAATGTAGATGCCATCTCTGATGTAAATATTATTTTGTCAGGGACAGAAACCTGCTATTAGTCAAACGTGCTAACAGAATTTTAATATAATTTTCTCAACTTTTTCACAACTTATTTACTGTCATCGTAAGAGGCCAATAAAGAAAGTGACAATATGGTTATCTTCAGCCAGATTACTTTGTTTCATACTTGATATTAATCTCATCCAACTTGAGTGTTTTTTTGAAATTAGTTGATATGCACACTCCACTGAAATCTGCTCTATCTATGAGGTCTGTACTCCTCTGTGAAATGACGTCTTTAGGACTAGTAGCAGCTGGTTTAAATCACCCCCTAGTTGTTTGGAAATGACTACTATTAAGAAGCCAAATCTCTTAAGTATTAGCCATTCAAATAGCTACGAGTCTCACTGTAAAATGTTCCACACGAAATTAACTATTCTTTCCAGTGGTAAATGTTAAGCCACAAATTATTTTATTTTTTTCATGAATGAAGTATAAGTGCATGTTATTATTTGATGATAATGAATATTGTAATGTATTCACCTGAACTGAGGTCATCTTCATCCCAAGGCAGGCCATTATTTCGTCTGAGACTGCCTGCACTGCCAATACTGGAAGTATCATCAGCAACACCTCTTTCGCTTGGTCCCACTGCACTGTCCTGGTCTTCTTGTGTCGGCAGAGCAGTCAGTACTGCTGTCATATTGTTCCTGTTCACAGGCAAGAGCATGCTTTGAAACATACTGGGAAGGAGACAAATATTTAATGTAAAGAGACAGTGAAAAACTATATGCATAACATCACGTGCAACTGGAAAAATAGTGCGATATGAATATAATAGAGGGAAACATTCCACGTGGGAAAAATATATCTAAAAACACAGATGATGTGACTTACTGAACGAAAGTGCTGGCAGGTCGATAGACACACAAACAAACATAAACATACACATGAAATTCAAGCTTTCGCAACAAACTGTTGCCTCATCAGGAAAGAGGGAAGGCCTTTTTTCCCCCTAAGGTAAGTCTTTCCGCTCCCGGGATTGAAATGACTTCTTACCCTCTCCCTTAAAACCCACATCCTTTTGTCTTTCCCTCTCTTTCCCTCTTTCCTGATGAGGCAACAGTTTGTTGCGAAAGCTTGAATTTCATGTGTATGTTTGTGTTTGTTTGTGTGTCTATCGACCTGCCACCACTTTCGTTCGGTAAGTCACATCATCTGTGTTTTTAGATATATGGAAAACTAGTGCATAATAAATGGGTACTACAAACCTATGAAGAGATGTTTGTTATAGTCCTGAGGTGATACACAAGGGCTATAGCATATACTTCACATTATCAGTACTGGTTACATTGGGATTTTAAATTTACAAACAAAATTTCATCCTTGAAAACTACTGCCAGAATATTTTCATAGCAAATGAGATTCTTTCAGAGAGGGCAAGATGTATTTTGAAGTTACTAATAACAAATATAGCTAAGCAGGACATGTTTACTTAGTTTAGGTGGAATTTCCGTACTGTACTGTACTGCAACAAACTTAGTTATCATCTATAACAATGAAAACTATCAATTATCAACAATATAATGTAAATGAATAGATTAAAAAATGTACTCACAAAGTGGCGGCATGAGAACACTGACAAAATGGTTTAACTTTTACAAGCTTTCAGAGCCAGTGGCTCCTTCCTTTGGCAGAAGAAAGGTGATGGAATAGGAAAAGAGAGTTTTTGGGAAAGGGGCACAGTTCAGAAAAATCTCATCCCATCCGGTAAGTCTCTCCTGACCCAGGGTTCTGGGTGACTTTTCTGAACTGTACCCATTTCCCTAAACCTCTATGGTCCTCTTCCTTCACCGCTCTTCCTTCCCTTTCAACTCTTCTTTCATAACTAGGAGCCACTGGCTCCAAAAGCTTGTAAAAGTTAAATCTTTTTGTGTGTACATTCTCTTGCCACCACTTGGTGAGTTGATTTTTTATCTATCTTTTTTATTTATCCATTTACTCTCTCTGACTTGCTTGATGACCTAAGTAATAAAGAATAAGTTCTATGTTTGTCACTTATATGCCTGAAAGCCAACTGTTTGACACATTTCTTTGTGTATAACACAGAAACAAATGTGTTTAATTTAACATTAATGTTTTTACATCACATAATTACATTGCACATTGTTTGCTGCTTGTAAAACATTGCTTAATCTGATCTCTTAGGTTTTCTTGGCGTGCGTGATTAATGGTGAGCTTTTGGGAATCCAGCTGAGCTATTGTTTTCAATTTTTTTTTGCAATATTTTGACAACTGACCCAGTCATCTTTACATGCTGTGAATTGTGCTGTGGAAATTCAGGCAGCTAGTACACATAACAGCACAACTCACAACATGTATTGAAGACAACTGGATCAGTCATCAAAATATTGTGGGAAAAAGAAAATGGAAACAACTCAGGTGAACACCTGGAAGTTCCCCATTAATTACTTAATATATTATGGCATATTAACTAATTTTACTACATGGTAATCAGCTTTAAATGTCGACTCCTAAGAACGTACCTGAATGCTACACTTCCAAAACCTGGTCTGTCAAAGATACTAGCTGGTTCTTGCAGAAGAACTTCATCTCCAAAACCACTGTCTGTGTTATGGAGGAGATCTGGTTCTGACATACAACGACTGAGGTCACCACTAGTATCAAAGACGACATCTTGAAGTCTGCCGCGTTTTCCTGTACAAAAATATAGCTGATAAATACTTTGAATATTATGTATAACAACTCCAAATTACTGTTGAGAAGACATGTGATTACAAAATAGTCAAAAATTGTTAATTATTATATACAAACTAAAATGCAAAAGCCTTGAAACAGACAAAATTCCCTTGTAACAGTTAAATTCCAGTAAAGTAATTCTTGATACTCCAGGAGATTTTCTGTGAATTACAAATGACTGTACATATAATCTGGGAATTGTTACAGAAAGTCATAGTGAACACCAAAATTGTGGTGCTCTAACTTTACTCTCCCTTTTGAAGAATGGATTCATTATTTCTGTTGTTAAGAAGAAACAAGTTTAATCTACAGTTGAAAAAACTTCTGCTGTCTCTCAGACAATTTATCTCAATAGCTAAATTATCAAATACTTTTATACCCAAGTATTGCACTCATATCTGTCTTAAAATTAGATTCACTAGGAGGAACTGCAGATCAGTTTTCCTTCTTGTATTATATTGGTGAATATCACTATTACTCACAAATAGCAATGGATTGTACACAACAAATTTCATGAGTAAATGAATGTATTGTCAGACTGTGGTTGCCAGCCGCAGTGGCCGTGCGGTTTTAGGCGCTGCAGTCCGGAACCGCGCGACTGCTATGGTCACAGGTTCGAATCCTGCCTCAGGCATGGATGTGTGTGCTGTCCTTAGGTTAGTTAGGTTTAAGTAGTTCTAAGTTCTAGGGGACTGATGACCTAAGATGTTAAGTCCCATAGTGCTCAGAGCCATTTGAACCATTTTTAGACTGTGGTTAATGTTCACAGTTGTTTAAACACGTGCCTGTAAGATGTACAAGTGTGTACTCTAAATATGTAGTTCTAACTCCTTTCTTTTATGCAATTAATACTTTTTGCCTAAGTGAGGAGTTACCCAGAATTTTATCCTGTACCCATCAGTGGATGAAAATATGCATAATGTCTTAACTTACTTATTGTTATGTCTCTAAAGTTGGTGAACATACATGAATGATAAAGCAGGCAAATAGCATGCAAACAGTGCATCAGAAGCAATGAGATTCATATTAAGTTAATAATTCACTCAAGGAAGTTAGACAGGCCTTGATTATTAGCTGAGCTCAATGAATATACTTATTACCAAAGAATGTATTTGGAAGAAAGAAAAGAGGCTAAATTTATGAGAAAATAAAACAACAGTAAATTGAAAGTAAAGACTGGGGATGCTATAACACATCTGAGATAATTTTGTTACTAAGGAAGCAAGACCTCATAACTTATTTGAAGTACTGGTAAAAGAAGGTATTCTGCAGTGGCATGTGATTGACTTTTCTATTTGAAATGGCTGTAAATGAATATCTTAATCAACACACAAGAAAGATGCTACTTTTGAGGGGGGGGGGGGGGAAGACCGCTGCTGTTGCTGTTATAAGCCCTCTCTCAAGCTATTGTTTATTTACTGGTGCATAATTTGCAGGTGCGGCAATGTACGGGAACTTGCTGGAGGAAAATGTCTATATGTACTATGTAAGTGTAGATACTAAAATCACTATCATACTTGTAAGGAATTCTGATCACAGAACCCAGATAAATTGCATTTATGGCTAATGATATGAAGGAGTAAATTACATAAAGAGGGATGAAGGTAGAAATTAATAGAAATTTTTTATTAAATCATTGCTAGGACAGCAGATATCTCATAATACATACATACAGGAAAACTGTTGTAAAAATGGAGGGAAGAGGAGGGGATAAGAACAGAGCAGAAAGACAAAAGATCTAAGTACGTGATCTAGAGAAGCTTTCTCATAGTAGCCATTGCTGATACTACCAAATATAGATGTTAGCAATTACAGTGGTCCATGCACAATGGTACATGGTATACATAGGTTCCAAAAATTCATTGACAAAAATCTGATTGTTCAAGGGATCATATCTCTAAATCTGTTGATCACAGGGATAAGGGGTCAAGTGTTTTGGATAGCCCTTGGCCTAGCAACATTTGTACATCTATTCGAAGAATGGGCATACTGTAGCTATCCTACAGAACAGGGTCATAGTTTAAATATTGCACATTCCCTCCAGCTCAGGCAAATTGAGCAAACCAGTTGGTTCTTTTGCATTAGGTGTGGTCTACGGTGGATTTCTGGTGGCTCATAAAAGCACCGTTTGTTCATGAGTGGTCCCAGAGAAAACCCCAAAAAACCATGATTTTTGGGTGCCCAAAGTACTAGTTGTGGTTATAACTTCTATCTGTGGAAAACTTGAAATTTTTACCATATGTTCTTAAGATGATGTTCTCAGAGAACCTTAAAGCTTTTTTCAATGTCATTACCCATTACTGAGATGCAAAGGTTCAAAGTTACTGCACATAATATCCATTATGAGGTGTAAATCTAGTTTCAGATGATGTAGTGAAAACATGACAAGGGCTCTTGGGTCATCACAATGGTTCTAAGTCACCAAACTATCTTTTTAATTGGCATTTTTTCACCAATAAAACTTTATGATGTATTGTCTTCATATAATGGGCACTTCACATCTATAAAAATACATATGCCCAAAGTGTTACTGCAGTAAGAAAAAATGGGCTAAAAAGGGTCTTAACATGCCTGAAAAGAACTTAAAATGACTGGCATCCTTTAATGATGGAAGAGAAGGGAGACAATGCCAGTGAGAGAGAGAGAGAGAGAGAGAGAGAGAGAGAGAGAGAGAGAGAGAGAGGGAGAGAGGAGACAGTGTTGGTGGGGGAGAGAAAGTGACAGGTAAAGAGAAGAAGATATGTATGAAGGCAATAGCAAGGGAGTCAAAGAGTGGGTAGATATTGGTGGTCAATGAGAGACAGCAATAGTAAAAGAGAAAGAGAGATGGAGGCAGAGAGAAGCAGTTGGAGCAAAAGGGATAGGAGACAGTGGAAATTAGAAATACAGATGAATGGGAAGCATACATAGGCTTGGGGTTCTGGACCCTCCCAGACTGGCAAACTTTAAAAAATAGCTGTAGCGAGGGTGCATCCTGGACCAAAGTTTTAAACATAGGGGTATAAGAGAAAATTTGGGCCTTCCCAGAATTTTTTTGCTGCTGAGGTACAGTGGAGACAAAGGTAGTGGGAAAGAAAGGCAAAAGGAGATAGGTTAAGTGATAGAGGAGAGAGTGATGTAATGTAAACAAATTGGAGAAAAAGGAGACAGTGGGAGAGATACATATGTAGACATCGGCAGTGAGAGGGAGATGAGGGAGATGCTGAGTATGAAGGCTTAATGACAAAGAGAGACTGGGTAAAAGGATTGGTAATGTTCTGTGTTAATATGTTTGGATGCCAAATGTGGAATGAGGATTGGGGCAGCTGGTTCCCCACTTTTCTGTCAGAGTCTTTTATAGAGGAACGTATTTACCTTTTCTATGCTCCAACGGGAGCATCTTTTCGACGGCTATATTTTTTATTTATTTATTTACACATCTAGTTCCATAGGACCAAATTGAGATTCACAACTCCAAGGTCATGGAACTTGTCAGTACATGAAATTACAATATAAAAGTAATAACAGATAAAATAAAATGTTTATGAACCCAAAAAAAGTCAAGCCATAATTGTAAGTAAACGAAGCCAACAATATAACATAGAAATCAGTTTAATTTTACAAGAAACTCTTCAACAGAGTAGGAGTGACCTATGAGAAAACTCTTCAGTTTTGATTTGAAAGTGCATGGATTACTGCTAAGATTTTTGAATTCTTGTGGTAGCTTATTGCTACACTAGTCTCTTCTCATATTGTTGAATGATCCTCACTTCTCATCAAGCTACATTTTTACCTACTACCCCAACTTTTCTGCACTTTTTGCTTCATTTCAGCTTCCAATAAGCTATACATGTACATACACACTCCACAAACCACTGCATGATGCGTAATGGACAGTACCTTGTACTGACATCAGCAATGCCCTGCCCTATTCCCATTGCACATTTAGAGAGGGAAAATAAACCATCTGTGTGCCTCTGTATGCATCCTAATATTTCTTACGTCTCCAAAACGGAACTTACGTTTCCCTATAATCCTTTCATTGTTGTTCAAAAGTAAGGGAAGAATATTTTAGTGCAGTACCTCATTATCACTAAAAGCACTGAAAGTGGAACACTGTTTTAGTTGAGCAAGAACAGAGAATGGAATTTGCTGCTCTTTCGTGATGGAATTGTCACACATTCATTTAAAATTGTTCGGGGATATCACAGGAAACCTAATTCAAACTGGCTAAATAAGGATTTATTGCTCAGTGTGTACTTTATGGCTTGTTAGCCTTGAGTAGTTCTTCTGATTGGCAGTCACATACTTTTCATCCAACTTAATATAGTGTGTAGGTTTCATCTTTGATGTTTGTGCCATAGATTACCAGTGAATGCTTTAGCATTTCATATGTCTGATCAGCAGTGAACTGGTATTTTATCTTTAGCTTAGTATGTGAAAACTAAAACCACATCTCATGTAGTTTCATTTACTTTACCTGTTGCTGGAGACTCAAAGGATCCTGTGTATATAATCTGTGAGTCTCTTCTGAGGCCAGTTAAACTCCTTATTGACTGTTTCCCATCGGCTTCGATCTATAAAAGAACAACTGAATTAAATTCACTCAAAAGAAATGAATGAAATCAACAGCATTGAAAATTAATGACAGGCTGGGAGGTGTACGTAGATAGCTTGATCTCATTTATTGAGACAACTGCTTGCAATGATGAGGGTACAGGTGGAGGCACAGCACATTATTTTGAAAAGAACTTATCTGTAACTATAACTTAAGACAAATAATACAAAGGAGATATCAAAACTTTAATAACTAGTTATGACTTTTTACATTTACATATCAGCTGAAATGTTAAGTCTGCTTCTGCTACCATCATCCTAACAAAACTGTGTGCTGATGTTCATGGTACTGAAGACGTTTTAGGTTGGTGACATTAGTTGATGCACTTCTAATGTGTTCTCACATTTTGTGTGGAAAATTAAAAAACAAATTGACCATCAAAACAAATGCTGAGCTGCATGTAAATCACTGTACATTGTTTGAAGACAGAGAGCACAACCACAAAATGCAAAGTATAAAAAGTGTTTAAAACATAGTGGCTGATAACAGTTCCATTATTTTCTGTCATTAGCAAGTGTTAAGTGTATCTGTTGATACTTATGACACACATCTCATTAGAAACTTATTGAAACCAATGTAAGAATGTTTGATCTTGCTTTTGGATATGATTATATGTAGGAAGAATTACAAACAGTGTGTATTGAAAGGAGAAAACAAAATATTAAATGACATTTGTTCACTGATGGATGGTTAGTACTGATGCAATCATGAGAACCCAGTTACAGCTTTTATGATCACACCAGGTGTTGATCCAAGAAGGCATCCGACACATCCTCCACCCTTCCCTTAAAAAAAAAACTTTTCAAATTGTGTGTTTATCTGAACTGCAGTTTTTTGGAAGTGGTGTTAGACTCACGTACTAACCACTGATCTAATAAATTATTCTTATTATATCAAGGCATTTTACATATTTTATTGTTTTATTACTAAAATCCTAGACAATTACGACACATTAAAAGTGAGAGTGACAGTGAGTTTTATTTATTGGTGGGTTGAAGACAGTAACAAACTGTGACAGACCCTCCTCTACCCTACCCCCTGCCAGAACTGAACCCTGGATCCACACTTGATGCTACTGTTGTCAATGTGGCACAGTTTCTAGTTGTGTAAGCATCATCCTGTCAGTCTATCCAGATAAATATCTTAAAATTACCTCGAGCTTCCAGCTTTGTAAAGTGGTAAAAAACCACATGACAATGGCCAAGGAGCACTTGGCTGAAAGCTCGTGGGTTTTAACCATTTGCTGCAGCTGGAAGCTCAAAAGAATTTTAAAATGTTGTTTGTATGTGTCATCATGAAACCATGTGCTCATGCATGAGGTTTTCATATTTATTTATTTCAGTTTTTATTGTTAGTAAACATTATAATTAATATGCAACAAATATACGGCTGTCACTTATTTTGGAGTGTCTAGAATAAATTAATTGGCTTTATATTGATTTGTATGAAAATACTTGCCTCAGTTTTGTATTTTGCTGATTGTTTTCAGAAGATTTATTGCTGATAACCAGTGTGCGATTTGCAGGGGGGGATGGGAGGGATTTCCCCCCTCTGCATCAGACCATACCCTCCTCTGGTTTTAGTTTATGCATCCCAATCTGGGACGTTTATTTCCCACGCACTGGAGTAAAACTTTACATATAATTTAAATTTGTGGAGCCGAACACTGAAAGTTTTTAGTAAGTCTTACTATTAATACTATTAATATGTTTCAGTTTTCAATCATCAGAATAAGTACAGCTTTTCACAAATGTGCCTCTACTTTTTGAATTCCTCTCGTATACCTGTATGTAGATGATTTTGTAAATAAGTTTTACCTATAATGTACTTTTAAAGATATAACAAGGGATGGCTTTTCTGATAGTGCATACGCATGAATAGTGAGTTTCGGCATTAACATCTATTTATAAATAGCTGATTAACCATGCGTAATGCCACGGTCCATGGTAGTAACATATATAATTCTACTAACCCCCTAAGACATCCCCCCCACTGGTAAAAGCACAAATCGCACCCTGGTGATAACTGAGGTGTATCCCATATCCTTAGGGCTGAAATTATGCAGACTGTACAGCATGCTAAAATATGGAATTTGAGAAAAGGAAGCAATGATCAGAAGCAAATATTTCAAGCAGTATGGTTTTTTCAGTGAGGAATTTGTGTGAGACACTGTTTATGTTTCATAACAAACAACAGATTAACTGGAGCATTTGATACCACTTGGCCAACTTACAACCAGACTGTCGCATTACACCCTAACCTACACCTTGGGCTATGCTGGAGATCAGTATGTCAAGACATCTAAGATTTTGTATTCACTTTTGTTCGCTTCGCAATCTCGCAATCAAAATTATTACCCTCCAGCCTAACCAATATTTTGTGCTATGCTACAAATCAGTCTCTCACCATAGCTTAAATTCCAGAAACTAAGATGGATGCACAAAAAATATTGTCAGTGTTCTGCTGTCTTCCTGTATGCACATGTACGACTTCACATGGCGCATCGTTACATTGTGCGAAAAACTGCACATCTGGCATCATTAAGTTCAGTTGGTCAAAAACAACTGCCTGCTGCATTGATGTTGGTGGAATCATATTGAAGAAAATATTCTGTCACCTGTGATTTAGTTGCTAGTTAAATTTCTGGACTGGTTGTTGAAGATGAAGCATTACTTGTTACATTAATTCCTAAGTTGCATTTAATGCATGATGCAGCAAGTAATCTAGGCATTGCAGTCTTTGTTGAAAAACCATGTCCCCCCCCCCCCCCCCCCCACACACACACACACAAACAAAGTACTTTCCCAATAACTCTTGAAGAACTGGAACTGTTGCCCAGAATGTAGAATGAATGAACACAGAAATGTTTGGCAACAGATTTATTTCAACTGGACTAAATAGTTTGCCTTGTAGCCTTGGACACAAACCTACAAGGAACTGGGCCATTCATGGCACACAGAACTGGCTAAAGTTATCAGCACTGAAGTTTGAGGAAACAGTGTTTGTTTGCATGAGAGAAGATTCATCAGTATGCATCTGTTGACTTGGTGGCCATCACTTTAATAGTTAAGTTGTTAAGATATGGCGTAAGTTGTTGATGTCAATAAACAACTAAATATTCATTGATGATCATAAGTTCCTTCTCTCAAGGAACTCATCTTAGAATCCTTTATGATCTACACAGGTTTGACCCTGAAGATCAGACATACTCTTTGCGTACTCCAAATAGAGCAAGGTGAAATGTTGCCAAGACACTGGAGTCGTATTCAGGTGTGTGACAACACGAATCTCTGACCGACCAACTACACTGCTATTCCTAATTGCTGTTTTTTCCCTGCATCACTTAAGTTGAATGCTGGGTTGGTTGAATGGAAAAAGGCCGTTTTCCTTCGGCAATACGAATCTGTGCTCTGTCTCTTAATGACCTCATCACTGCTGATGAGATGTTGAATTCTATTCTTTCCACTAAAACAGTCTCCAAGCTAATAATTCCCTATTCACACTATTGGGAATGTCCATGGTTGCTTTGATGAGCATGAGGCTGAAAAAGTATTTCTTTCTCGGTATTCAGAATAATCGCATTTGATCATTACCTATCCCCTGTAACCTCTGTTGGAAAATGAATGTAACTCTCCTCCCCTCACGGCACCCCCTTTTTGTTAAGTGATTCCACTGACCATCTATGAGCAGCTTTATGCATTGTTTGAAGATAGTCTTGATAACAGTAAAGGAGTAGAGGAATGAAGGAAGGAAGATTAGAGTCTAACTTCCGGTCGACAACGAGGTCAGGAGAGATGACCCACAAGCTTGTGTTAGGGAAGGTTGGGGAAGGAAATCAGCCATGCCCTTTCAATGGAGCATCACAGTATTTGCCTTAAGTGACTTCGGAAAACTATGGAAATCCTAAATCTGGATGATCAGACGAGGATATTGATAACAGTAAAGCTTTGTATCAACATTTGTACAACGTTGGAGCTCAGTGTATTTTAGCACAGTAAAAAACTACTAGTGCTACTACAACTGTAAAAAAGGTAAAAAAAAAAAAAAAGAAATGTTGTGTGGCAGTGGGGCACAATTTGTAAATGCTCGATTACAAATTCAAAGGTCTAATGTTGGCTCCCGAATAGTTCTTAGAGATTTGTCGTTTAGCATTCTTGGAAAAATTCCTTTTGTCTGTATTTCGGTGCTTCGTTGGCATTGTGTGAAGTCACATTTGTGGTTGCAGCACGAATCCAGGTGCTCTTGCCGATGTATGGCTTGTGTCTCAAATTACACGACGTTCAGCTCTGTGGATTTAATAGGAACTGTTTATTGGCAACCAGGATTAATTCTTTTCTCTGTTATACTATACACTGAGGTGACAAAAGTCATGGGTTACCTCCTAACGTCGTGGCGGACCTCATTTTGCCCGGCATTGCGTAGCAACTAGATGTTGCATGGACTCAACAAGCCGTTGGAAGTGCCCTGCAAAAATATTGAGCCATGCTGCCTCTACAGCCGTCTGTAATTGGGAAAGTGTTGCCAGTGCAAGGTTCTGTGCACAAACTGACCTCTTGATTATGTCCCACAAACGTTCGGTGGGTGCCCAAATCACTCGCTCGAATTGTCCAGAATGTTCTTCAACCAGTCGCAAGGTATTTGTGACCCGGTGACATGGCGCATTATCAGCCATAAAAATTCCATCGTTGTTTCGGAACGTGACATCCACGAAGGGCTGCAAATCATCTCCAAGTATCCAAACGTCCAGAAGGCCCAGTCCCCTCCATTAAACACAGCCCATACTATTATGAAGCCACCACCAGCTTGTTGAGAACTTGGGTCCATTGCTCTGTGGGGTCTGCGCCACACTCGAACCCTCCCATCATCTCTTACCAACTGAAATCAGGACTCATCTGACCGGACTACGGTTTTCCAGTCGTCTAGGGTCCAACCAATATGGTCACGAGTCCAGGGGAGGCGCTGCAGGCAATGTAGTGCTGTTAACAAAGGCACTCGCATCGGTCGTCTGCTACCATAGCCTAATAACTCCAAATTTCGTCGCACTATCCTAACCGATACGTCCGTCGTACGTCCCACATTGACTTGTGTGGTTATTTCATGCACTGCTGCTTGGTTGTTAGTACTGACATCTCCACGTCAACGTAGCTGTTATCGGTCGTTAAGTGAAGGCCATTGGGCACTGCATTGTACGTGGTGAGATGTAATGCCTGAAATTTGGTATTCCCGGCACACTCCTGACACTGTGGATCGCGGAATATTGAATTCCCTAACCATTTTCGAAACGGTATGTCCCATGCGTCTAGCTCCAACTAGCATCCCGCGTTCAAAGTCTGTTAAAGCTCATCGTGTGGCCATTGTCACGTTGGAAACCTTTTCACATGAATCAAGTGAGTACAAATGACAGCCTCTCCAATGCACTGCCCTTTTATACCTTGTGCATGCGATACTACTGCAATCTGTACCACTGCATATCGCTATGCCATGACTATTGTCACCTAAATCCGGCTAAGTAACGGCCGCAGATCTCTCTTTACTTCTCACTAATCCGAAAAAGATAATCAAAGCCCTGCAGCAATCCATCTACTTTCAGAAAGATTCCCATATCCAACCATTGGACACCACCTTCAACTAGCCCCTAACAATGTTGAAGATAATCTCTACATAACAAAACAAGAAACACTCTAACGTCAATAAGGTAAAGATTCGTCCAAGAACATCGCTTTTTAGTTTCCACGGAAACAAATGTTATTTATTGACTTCAATCAAACCTTGCCAAGTCCGTCTTGTTCACTAAAACATCACCACAGAGCTAGCTAGCTACCGGGTCTGTGATATGATATAAGGGCTCTGCCGACCAGACGTGAGCACTATCAGTTTAAGGCAGCATTCGCCTAGGAAAGTGCAGACTTAGTGGCACTGGAAATATAGTTTGACTGAAAACTCTCCATCACCAATTGCCGGCTTCCGAAGGACACATTAAAAAAGTATCTCCACTCCTGAGGGCTCATGACATGAAGGCTGTTGAATGACGCCCAAATTCGTAAGCTTCAGACAACTCCACAAAATTATTTAATATTCTGGCCTTCCTACTGATCTGAATCAGGAGCAGAATGTAGGCATTTTTATCGTCCATTTCCTGCTCCCATTTATGGAACTTCAGTAAGTTTCTGCATCCTGTCCGGCCTTTCGGAAGCTGCTATGCTGTGGGTGTTGGAAAACACCCCTTGGGAAATTACGGCCCCTGAGATCAACCTGACCGCCACTTACTCACGAGAATTATGGAAATTAATTGGGAAATTACGTGCCCCGGAGATCAGCCTGACCGCCACTCACTCGCAAGGATTATGGAAATTTTGGCCCACCCTCTTCAGGCTGAACAAAAACTCCCATTCCTGCTGCAAAAGGGAATTAGCCCTTGCGACCACGATGGGTAACAGGAATATCACGCAGACCTGGCCAAGAAATTAAAGTATCTGGTGAAAAGTGTCTGGACACCTCTATGTAATATGGAAGTAACCAGTAGATAACATGAACATTGGAGCCGCCAGTATAAAAAGGAAGCGGGGAGTATTGTGCCGTCAGTAGAGAAGCGGTAGTTTGGACACATAAAGAAAGCTGGTACTCTGTCTGCCGACTCGTCATGCTATCCAGCAGCACAGTTATTCTGGATGGTTATAAATTCTAAAACAAAAAGAAAACGACGCACCTCGAAGGAATTATACGAATGGGACGGAAATCGGTAGATGTAATGTACATGTACAAAGAAACAAACGATTACAATTTCAAACTGGAAGATTTATTCAAGAAAAAGAGCTCACAAATTTAGCAAGTCAATAAATTTGTCCACCTCTGGCCCTTATGCAAGCAGTTATTCAGCTTGGTATTGGTTAATAGAGCTGTTGAATGTCCTGAGGGATATCGTGCCAAATTCTTTCCAATTGGCGAGTTAGCTCATCAAATTCCCGAGATTTTTGGAGGGCCATCCCCATAATGCCATAAATGTTCTCAGTTGGGGAGAGATCCGCTGACCTTGCTGGCCAAGGTAGGATTTGACAAGCACGACGACAGTCAGTAGGGATTCTTGCTGTTGTACGGGCGGGAATTATCTCGCTGAAATGTAAGCCCAGGATGGTTTGCCATGAAGGGTAACGAAGTGGAACGTAGAATATCGCTGGTGTGCCGCTGTGCTTCAAAGGTGCCGTGGATGGCAGCCAATGGGATCCTGTTATGAAATCAAATGGCAGCCTAGACCATCACTCTTGGTGATATAGCTGTGACAGTCAGGTTGGTGTCCTATCGCTGTCTTGGGAGGGTCCAGACAAGCCTTTGCATGAAACATATTCGCACTTGCGAATATGGATTACCATCAGCTGTGTAATGGAATGACAATAATGAAAGTTTGTGCTGGACCGGGACTCGAACCCGGGTTTCCTCCTTTTTGCGAGCGTTCGCCATACCACCTGGCTATCCGCCAACGACTCGCGGCCAGACCCAAACTTCCATACGTCGTCAGCCATGCGTCTTCGACCTGTACTCGTACATCCATTATGTATGTTCCCGTACAGGGGAGACAATTTTACTTGAAAATTGCTCGCCCGGAGCCGGCAGATAAATACGATATTGCAGTGCCCGTACTAATTCGAATTACGATGTAAAGTTCCTTCAGATATGCATATACAGTGTGATCTATTGACCGTGACCGGCCCAAATATCTCACGAAATAAGCGTCAAACGAAACAGCTACAAAGAACAAAACTTGTCTAGCTTGAAGGGGGAAACCAGATGGCACTATGGTTGGCCCGTTAGATGGCGCTGCCATAGGTCCAACGGATATCAACTGCGTTTTTTAAAATAGGAACCCCATTTTTATTACATATTCGTGTAGTACGTAAAGAAATATGAATGTTTTAGTTGGACCACTTTTTCGCTTTGTGATAGATGGCGCTGTAATAGTCACAAACATATGGCTCACAATTTTAGACGAACAGCTGGTAACAGGTGGGTTTTCTAAATTAAAATACAGAACGTAGGTACGTTTGAACATTTTATTTCGGTTGTTCCAATGTGATACATGTACCTTTGTGAACTTATCATTTCTGAGAACACATGCTGTTACAGCGTCATTACCTGTAAATACCACATTAATGCAATAAATGCTCAAAATGATATCCGTCAACCCCAATGCATTTGGCAATACGTGTAACGACATTCCTCTCAACAGCGTGTAGTTTGCCTTCCGTAATGTTCGCACATGCATTGACAATGCGCTGACGCATGTTGTCAGGTGTTGTCGGTGAATCACGATAGCAAATATCCTTCAATTTCCCCCACAGAAAAAAATCCGGGGACGTCAGATCCGGTGAACATGCGGGCCATAGTATGGTGCTTCGACGACCAATCCACCTGTCATGAAATATGATATTCAATACCGCTTCAACCGCACGCGAGCTATGTGCCGGACATCCATCATGTTGGAAGTACACCGCCATTCTGTCATGCAATGAAACATCTTGTAGTAACATCGGTAGAACATTATGTAGGAAAACAGCACACATTGCACCATTCAGACTGCCATCGATAAAATTGGGGGCAATTATCCTTCCTCCCATAATGCCGCACCATTCATTAACCCGCCAAGGTCGCTGATGTTCCACTTGTCGCAGCCATCGTGGATTTTCCGTTGCTCAATTGTGCATATTATGCCGGTTTACGATACCGCTGTTGGTCGCTAAATAGAACGCGTGCAAAAAATCTGTCATGGTCCCGTAATTTCTCTTGTGCCCAGTGGCAGGACTGTACACGACGTTCAAAGTCGTCGCCATGCAATTCCTGGTGCATAGAAATATGGTACTGGTGCAATCGATGTTGATGTAGCATTCTCAACACCGACGTTTCTGAGATTCCGGATTCTCGCGCAGTTTGTCTGCTACTGATGTGCGGATTAGCCGCGACAGCAGCTAAAACACCTACTTGGGCATCATCATTTGCTGCAGGTCGTGGTTGACGTTTCACATGTGGCTGAACACCTACTGTTTCCTTAAATAACGTAAATATCCGGCGAACGGTCCGGACACTTGGATGATGTCGTCCAGGATACCGAGCAGCATACATAGCACACGCCCGTTGGGCATTTTGATCACAATAGCCATACATCAACACGATATCGACCTTTTCCGCAATTGGTAAACGGACCATTTTAACACGGGTCATGTATCACGAAGCAAATACCGTCCGCACTGACTAAATGTTAAGTGATACCACGTACTTATACGTTTGTGACTATTACAGCTCCATCTATCACAAAGCGAAAAAAGTGGTCCAACTAAAAAATTCATATTTCTTTACGTACTACATGAATATGTAATAAAAATGGGGGTTCCTATTTAAAAAAAACGCAGTTGATATCCGTTAGACCTATGGCAGCGCCATCTAGCGGGCCAACCATAGCGCCATCTGGTTTCCCCCTTCAAGCTAGACGAGTTTCGTTCTTTGTAGTTTTTTCGTTTGATGCTTGTTTCGTGAGATATTTGGACCGGTCACTATCAATGGACTACCCCGTATATCCGAAGGGCCTATACAGCTGATGGTAGTCCGTATTCGCAACTCCAAATAAATTTCAGTGTATTTCATAATGCGTATAGTCACTGCAGATCATATCTGAAGGAACTTCACATCGTAATTCAGATTAATGCAAGCACTATAATATCGTGAAAACATCTTTGGTCTGGAATGTGATTGACTATCGTAGAATTGTCTTCAGCAGTGAGTCCCGATGACCAACGAAGACGTGTCTGGAGATGCCCCGATGAGTGACGGTCTGGGGTGCATTTTTTTTTTTTTTTTCATAGCAGGACGCCTTTGGTTGACATCCGTGGCACCCTTACAGCACAGCGATATTCTACGCCCTGTTTTGTTGCCATTCATGACAAGCCACCCTCGGTTGACATTTCAGCAAGATAATGCCTGCCCGCAAACAGCGAGAGTTTTTGTTGCTTGTCTTGGTGCATGTCAAACCCTACCTTGTCCAGCAAAGTCTCCGGATCTCTCCCCGATTGAGAACGCTTGGAGCACTATAGGCAGAGCCCTCCAACAACGCTTTACTGATTTGCTCAATTTGTGAAGCTCTTTTTCTTGAATATATCTTCCAAATTTTCTGAAATTGTCGTCATTTGCCTGTACATGTACATCACGCCTACCGACTGTCGTCCTATTCGGAAGTTTCCTTCTAATTTCGTCGTCGTGGTGTATAGGTCTTTTTTTTTTTTTTTTTTTTTTTTTTTTTTTTTTTTTTTTTTTTTCCTTAGAGTATATTTTCATATTTGTCCTTCCGGCCAATCGGAATCAGAAGCGAAGTATGGGCATTTTCATTTTCCATTTTCTGCTTCTGGTTATTGCGATGCTGTAAGGTGCTGCGTCCTGCACAGCCTCTCAGAAGTTTCTTGTCATGAGTGTTGGATAACACTGACCGTCATGGGGAAATTACTTGCCTCTTGAGATCAGCCTGGTTGGCTCTGAATGACACCCCCTTAGGAGGATTTTGGAAATTTTTGTCCATCACTTCAGGCCGAACGAAAACTCCCTTTCGTCCTTCAGAAGGAAACTAGCCCTTGTGCCCATGCCAGGGAACAGTAATAGCGTAGAGGCTTGGCTAGGAAATTGGGTCAAAAGTAACCGGACACCCGTATGTATTGTGAAATTGACCATTAGAGATCACGAGCGGAGGATCTGTCAGCATAAAAGGAGGCTGGGAGTATTGTGTGGTCTGTAGAGAAGCAATAGTGTGGGAACATAAAGAAAGCTGGTGCTCTGCGCGCCGACTCGTCGCGCTGTCCAGCGCTGTTATTTGCGCCTGTGGGTGTACGTGGAGAATGCTAGACAGACCACTAGTCGAGGTGCAACAGGGCCACAGCAAGTGGTGTGTGGCGTACACTGCGGCTGATCTGCAGTCTTCCTCACATGATGTTACAGAAAGAAAAATCTTTCGAGCTTCGCAGCTTCGTTTGTCAGCTTCACGGTGAAGTGCTTATAATTCTGATAAAGATCATAGTTATTATGATATTTCGCATTTAATCGATGGACTGCATGGAATTAAAAGATAGGACTGGATATGAGTTTATGTCTACATCTACATCTACAGCTATAGTCTTCCAACCACCATGAGGTGCATGGCAGAGGGTACGTCACATCGTACCAGTTATTAGGGTTTCTTCCCGTTCCATTCACGTATGGAGTGCGCGAAGAATGATTGAATGGCTCTGTGCGTGCAATAATTAATCTAATCGTAGCCTCACGATCCGTATGTGAGCTATACAGAGGGGATTGTAGTGTATTCCTAGAGTTACCATTGAAAGCCAGTTCTTGAAACTTTGTTAATAGAAACTTCCTGGCAGATTAAAACTGTGTGCCCGATCGAGACTCGAACGCGGGACCTTTGCCTTTCGCGGGCAAGTGCTCTACCATCTGAGCTACCGAAGCACGACTCACACCCGGTCCTCACAGCTCTACTTCTGCCAGTATCTCGTCTCCTACCTTCCAAACTTTGTTAATAGACTTTATCGGGATAGTTTACATCTATCTTCAAGAGTCTTCCATTTTAGTTCCTTCAGTATGTCTGTGGCTCTCTCCCACGGATCAAACAAACTGTGACCATTCGCGCTGCTCTTCTCTGTATACGTTCAATACCTGCTGTTAGTCCTACGAGGGCTATTCGGAAAGTAAGGTCCGATCGTTCGCGAAATGGAAACCACAGCGAAAATAAAAAAATGTTTTATTTGCAACAGTTAGCTATACCTTCCAGCTACTTCTCTACATAGTCGCCACTCCGACTTTGACATAGATCGTAGCGTTGTACCAGTCTTCTAATACCCTCATAATAGAAGGCAGCCACCTGATTGCTCCGCGAATTTTCTACGCTAGTCTACAGCTACAGCTGTGCCAAAATGTTGTCTCCACAGACAGCGATTCATAGGAGCAGAGATGAAACTAAGGGGGAGCCAATTAAGGGATGCATTGTGGGTGGTCAAACACTTTCCACAGAAAACACTGCAGGAGAATCTGCATTGCCCCTGCAGGGAGCAGCCGAGAATTGTCATGAAAAACGAAACGCTTAACAACTGTGTTCTGTGGGCTGCATGACATCAGGCGAAATCTCTCACCGGACCGTCATATTTTCCGCGAGAGACTGCTTTCTAGGCATGTTTTCGTGCTCACTGTGCACTCAGAACTGGAAAGAGCAATGTGACGCAATGAATGGGCATACTAGGGGACACTACCCAATACATCTATGCAAAGCTTCATCGGATTTTCGCTGCGGTTTCCATTTTGGGTCCTATCGGACCTTACTTTCCGAACAGCCCTCTTATTTGGTACAGGTCTCGCATACGTGAGCAATATTCTAGAATTTTTGTGTATTTTACGTATATTAGGTATATTACACTGCATATGAAATGTAGCCAACATACTCAATTCTTCTTTAAACTGTCTGCAATCTCGAGAAAATGGATTGCACATAGCAGGTTCACTCGCACACACTAATGATATAGCGAGAATGAAATATTCATAACATCCATTGGTTCTTCCAACAGCTCAAGATATCGAACCGAATTTTTATCAAATGATAGCACGCAACGATGAGAGTACTTTGCCACAGGGTTAACTTGCAAAACTGACTTATCACCTGTGATAAATTTTTCAGTGGAATAATATGATTTTTTAAATGTTATCGATAGCTGGTGAAATGAAAATCATTGTAGCTTTGCAACAGCATAAATGTAGAAAAATACGTGTTTATTTTTGTAACGAGAGTGTACTTTCTCGTAACCTTTTGATGTGATTTGTCCTCAGTTCCTCGTATGCTACACCATTGCCTTAGAATTTTGTGGGGGCTACAACTGCAAAGCATGTCAGTAAAGTGACTTAGCTGTTTTTTAGCAACAGAAACAAATTTTAACGTGTCAAGCAGAGAATGTTGATGTTACTCAAAATTCGCGACTGTTGATGCTTCTCTGAGAGCAAAAAAAAAAAAAAAAAAAAAAAAGGTTATCGTCAGCTGAAAATAAATCGCTGCTTTTGTTGTATATTCAGCGGAATCCTGTAACCCTGTGTGCTTTTAATAATGAACAGCTCGTTCTGAAACTTAATGAAGTTTTTCTTTGTACACCTGAATGGTCTGAGAAACTAATAGATGACGCTGTGTAAAATGCCCAGGTACTTTTGATTATGCAGCGTGAAAGTTATTTAAACCCACAAAATATGGGAGATTGCACACCAAACAAATATTTTTCTCTAATGCCAGATTTTTCTGTAAGGATTTTTAAAATTGGTAGAGAGTTTTTCGAAACAAAATTAAACTAAGAAACCCTGGGAGGTTGCATGGGACAATGAATACACCTTCTCTAATGTGTTTTTGTGTGAGGACAAAAAGTAACGCAAACAAGATTCAATTCTTTGTTACTAAGACACAACACAATTACTTCAGTTACAACAGAGGTTGAAAAGTGTCTCCAGTGCCTTGTGAAGAGAGGTTACACAGATGGGTCATGTTTTGTCTAACATCGTCAAAGACTGCAGGAATGTGCTTAATTCCTACTACTGCTGCCGATACTATTCAGGCAAACAGAATCTCTTCTGATTCAACAGGGGTTTCTTAAATAAAGTTGCACCTTTCCCCTCACCCAAAAAAGTCCAGAGGGGTAAATCAGGGAATTGAGTAGGCCATCGTACAGGACCACCACTGCCAGTTCACTTTTCTGGAAATCGTCGGTTCAAGAATCGACGCACAGGATGACTGAAAAGTGCCGGCGCCCCGTCATGCTGGAACCACATGCACTGTCTCTTAGCGAGTGGCACGTCACCCGACAACTCTGGCAATGGTATGGCCAGGAAATAGTAATAATGCCTGTCTTTTAATGGTCTAGGTAGGAGATGTGGCCCAATTAAACGGTCACCAATAACAACTGCACACATTCACGCAGAACCGCAAGTGATGAGCGCGAGTAAATGTGGCCTGTGGATTAACCTCGCTCAAAACATACCAATCGTGCATGTTGAAGACACCATTACGCTCGAATGTTGCTTCATCTGTAAACAGCACGAAGGATGGAAATACATGATGCATTTGATACTGTTCTAGATACCACTACGAAAACTGTGCTCTGAGTGAATGGTCATCTGGTTCTAGGTTGTGCACTTGCTGTAACTGAAATGGATGAAGGACGTTTCTTACATTCGTCTGATTCGTTCTCATGTTATGCGCAGTTGCACGAGTGATGAGAGCGATTACACTCTCTACTGGATTAAAAACTTCTCAAAGGCAGTTATGACATTAGAGAAAAATATGTCCGAAAGAACAGACACCATTTTGGAACCAGCAGCCACTATGAATTAAGACACAAATGAATTACAGACATTGGCTGCGAGGCTGCATTGATGTAAATCAACGGGAAAAGTTGAAAATTTGTACCGGACTGGGATTCGAACCCGGGTCTCCTGCTTACTAGGCAGTTGCTCAGATCATTAAGTCATCCGGACACTGGTCATTACAGCTGCACGGACTCCCCTGACATGTCTCCCATCAGACCCAAATTCCCAACTTATCCACACAGTACAAATGTGGTGCCCTTGCCCATTATCCTCATTACTCGGGACATTTCGCCGATGCCCGTAAGAGTTCGAGCCTGGTTTGTGCATTCGCATTGAAAAGATCACTGGCCGTCTTCGCCTTTATAGTGTCTGTTCTTTTGGACATGTGTGAAACAACAGACACAACTTCGATCCAGTAGTCACTATGAATTAAGAAACAAATGAACTACAGGTGTTGGCCGAGAGTGGACACTGATGTCAATCAATGGAAAAAACTGAAAATTTGTGTCAGACTGAGGTTCGAACCTAGGTCTCCTATAAGCCATCCAGATACGGTGGTTAATTAAGAAATAAATGAACTACAGACATTGCCTGTGAGTGGGATTTGATGTAAATCAATGGCAAAATTTGAAAATTTGTGCCAGACTGGGGTTCGAACCCGAATCTCCTACCTACTAGGCTGTTGCTCTGACCACTAAGCCATCCGGATGCAGTGGTTATTGCAGCTGCATGGACTACACGAGCACGCCTCCTATCAGACCCAAATACCCAACTTTGGGCAACGGGCACTACATTCGTAATGTGTGGATAAGTTGAGAATTTGGGTCTGAGTGGAGGCGTGCAGCTACAATGATGGCTTTGTGGTCAGAGCAACGGCTTATTAAGCAGGCGATCCTGGTTCGAATCTTGGTCTGGCATATATTTTCAATTTTTTGTTTTGGTTCACTGTGTAGCCTCCCAGAGCCTGTCAGTTTAACTAATTTTCATCCTGTATAATGGATATGATACATCTTTTCAGCTCTGCCTACTCGCTGGAGGATGAAAGGGACATACGACATCAAACAGGATCATGCCAATCGTCACTTTGACGAAAGCTTTAGTTTGCTACGCACAGAGGTGTTTTGGATGTCACATCGGATTCGCATTCGCACTATGCTGTGCTGTGCGAACGTGCTGACCTCCCGGATTGGCGCAGTGGTTAGACACTGGACTCGGATTCGGGAGGACGACGGTTCAATCCCGCGTCCGGCCATCCTGATTTAGGTTTTCCGTGATTTCCCTAAATCGCTCCAGGCAGATGCCGGGATGGTTCCTTTGAAAGGGCACGGCCGACTTCCTTCCCCGTCCTTCCCTAATCCGATGAGACCGATGACCTCGCTGTCTGGTCTCCTTCCCCGAAACAACCAACCAACTAACCAACCTCCCGGATCTTGAAGTCGTCGTTAGGCGGCTGCGGCGGCGCAGCGCTGAGAGCGGTGGTGCTCTTGGCCCTCTGGCGCACCAGATGAGCGACTCCGCGGGTGCCGCCCGAGGTGCCTTTGAAGCCTGTCTTGCGCCGCAGCCCGTTGCGGCCTCCCCCGCTGCCGATGCTGCCGCCCGAGATGTCGCCGCCGCCCCCGCCCGACACCAGGTCCGAGAACGTCGGATTGACCGGCGGCGCCGTCGGCTGTTTCAGGCTGTTGCTGCGGCCCCTCCTCAGACCCTTCAGCACCTCCAGCACCGTCGAGGGCCTGAAACCACGAGATTGTGCGCTCTGAACAACACAGCCAGGGTGCTACACAGCGTCATGTAAACAATAGTTCTAAACGTAGAGACATACACACATCAAAAAAGTTTTGCTTCACCTCGGTTCCGACAGTTCCGGAACCTGCACAGAAAATTGGAATAGAGATCAACATAAACATCATTTCCGCCCTTTTTATTGCTCGTGAAAACCATACATTGCATGTTGTCCCACCATACAGCGAGACGTTCAGAGGTGGTCGTCCAGCTTGCTGTACACACTGGTACCTCTAATACCCAGTAGCACGTCCTCTTGCATTGATGCATGCCTGTAATCGGCGTGGCATACTATCCAAAAGTTCATCAAGGCACTGTTGGTCCAGATTTGCCCACTTCTGAACGGCGGTTCGGCGTAGACCCCCAGAGTGGTTGTTGGGTCAAGTCGTCCATAAACAGCCCTTTTCAATCTATCCCAGGCATGAAACTTCCTGGCAGATTAAAACTGTGCGTCGGACCGAGACTCGAACTCGTGACCTTTGCCTTTCGCGGGCAAGTGCTCTACCAACTGAGCAACCCAAGCACGACTCACGCCCCGTCCGTTTGGAAGGTAGGAGACGAGATACAGACAGAAGTAAAGCTGTGAGGACGGGGCGTGAGTCGTGCTTGGGTAGCTCAGTTGGTAGAGCACTTGCCCGCGAAAGGCAAAGGTCCCGAGTTCGAGTCTCGGTCCGGCACACAGTTTTAGTCTGCCAGGAAGTTTCACATCAGCGCACACTCCGCTGCAGAGTGAAAATCTCATTCTGTACCCCAGGCATGTTCGATAGGGCTCAATCCTGGAGAACATGCTGGTCTTTATCCTGGAGGAAGTCATTCACAAGATGTGCACGATGTTGGCGCGAATTGTCGTCCTTGAAGACGCATGCCTCGCCAATATGCTGCCGATATGGTTGCACTATCGATAGGAGGATGGCATTCATTTATCGCACAGCCGTTACGGCGCCTTCCATGAACACCAGCGGCGTACGTCGGCCCGACACCACCCCAAAACAGCAGGGAACCTCCACCTTGCTGCACCCTTTGGACAGTGTGTCTAAGGCGTTCAGCCTGACCGGGTTGCCTCCAAACACGTCTCCAACGATTGTCTGGTTGAAGGCAAATGTGACACTCATCGGTGGAGAGAACGTGATGCCAATACTGAGCGGTCCATTCGGCATGTAGTTCGGCCCATCTGTACCGTGCTGCATGGTATCGTGGTTTCAAAGACGGACCTCGCCATAGACGTCGGGAGTGAAGTTGCGCATCATGCAACCTTTTGTCACAGTTTGAGTAGTAAAACGACGTCCTGTGGCTGCACGAAAAGGATTATTCAACACGATGGCGTTGCTGTCAGGGTTCCTCCGAGCTATAATCCGCAAGCAGCGGTCATCCACTGCAGTAGTAACCCTTGGGTGGACTGAGTGAGGCATGTCATCGACAGTTCCTGTCTCTCTGTATTTCCTCCATGTCAGAACAACATTGCTTTCGTTCACTTCGAGACGCCTGGACACTTTCCTTGTTGAGAGCCCTTCCTGGCCCGAAGTAACAATGCGGACGCGATCGAACCGCGGTATTGACCATCTAGGCATGGTTGAACTACAGACAACACGAGCTGTGTACCTCATTCCTGTTGGAATGACTGGAACTGATCGGCTATCGGACCCCCTCCGTCTAATAGGCGCTGCTCATGCATGGTTGTTTACATCTTTTGCCGGGTTTAGTGACATCTCTGAACAGTCAAAGGGACTGTCTGTAATACAGTATCTACAGTCAACGTCTATCTTCAGGAGTTCTGGGAACTGGGGTGGTGCAAAACTGTTTTTGATGTATGTATGTTCTTTCACTGTCTTTGATGGAGGCGTAATAACTTTTACTGATCTCCATGTTGACAGTGTGTCGCACCAGACGTCATCGCACTGTCTTGTTTTTATTCTTATCTTGCTTGAAAGACGACCAGTTCCTGATTCAAGATACGTGACTATGATTTTGTACAGCCCAAGGGACGCAATAACTATCGTCTACGGGTTAGTCATGTTGGGCCATTGCCAACCCACATGGGGCTGAGCGTAGCGTTGCTAATCCCACAGATTCCATTTTTGGGAAAGAAAAGAAGGGCGATTAGAGTTTTATGTACCGTCTAACACGATATCATCAGTGATGGAGCCAAAGCTCGTGCCAGAAAAGGACGGAGCAGGAAACTGGCTTATCAAGGGAACCATCTCAACATTTGCCTCGAGCAGTTTAGGGAAATAATGGGATGGCCAGGCAGGGATTTGAACTATCGTCCTTCCCAGTGCAAGTCATTGTGCTTACCACTACACCGACTCGCTCTGTTGCATATTCACATGACAGTCGTGGGATCCCAAACGAACACGAGCAGGAATACCACAGAACTGCAAACTGCAGTCTCGACAGGCCATGTTAGTGGTGCTGATGAATCCCACCACATGCTGGTAGATAATCGACCTTCTGACACGAGGTATAGTAGGATCTTCTCCCAAAAGAACAAAAGTTCAATGCGATTTTTGTATGAAATTCCACCAGCGTAATGTTTCCTGATATGCAGAATGTACGCGGCATTACTCCCACCTACTTTTGTGTCACTCCTCTGAAATTTTACTCATTTGTGTATCCATACATCCAGAACCCCCCCATGAACCATGGGCCTTGCCGTTGGTGGGGAGGCTTGCGTGCCTCAGCGATACAGATAGCCATACCGTAGGTGCAACCACAATGGAGGGGTATCTGTTGAGAGGCCAGACAAACGCGTGAATCCTGAAGAGGGGCAACAGCCTTTTCAGTAGATGCAAGGGCAACAGTCTGGATGATTGACTGATCTGGCCTTGTAACACTAACCAAAACGGCCTTGCTGTGCTGGTACTGCGAACGGCTGAAAGCAAGGGGAAACTACAGCCGTAATTTTTCCCGAGGGCATGCAGCTTTACTGTATGGTTAAATGATGATGGCGTCCTCTTGGGTAAAATATTCCGGAGGTAAAATAGTCCCCCATTCGGATCTCCGGGCGGGGACTACTCAAGAGGATGTCGTTATCAGGAGAAAGAAAACTGGCGTTCTACGGATCGGAGCGTGGAATGTCAGATCCCTTAATCGGCCAGGTAGGCTAGAAAATTTAAAAAGGGAAATGAATAGGTTAAAGTTAGATCTAGTGGGAATTAGTGAAGTTCGGTGGCAGGAGGAACAAGACTTCTGGTCAGGTGAATACAGGGTTATAATTACAAAATCAAATAGGGGTAATGCAGGAGTAGGTTTAATAACGAATAAAAAAATAGGAGTACGGGTAAGCTACTACAAGCATTGTAAACGCATTATTGTGGCCATGACAGATACGAAGCCCACGCCTACCACAGTAGTACAAGTTTATATGCCAACTAGCTCCGCAAATGACGAAGAGATTGATGAAATGTACTACGAGATAAAAGAAATTATTCAGATAGTGAAGGGAGATAAAAATTTAATAGTCATGGGTGACTGGAATTCGATAGTAGGAAAAGGGAGAGAAGGAAACGTAGTAGGTGAATATGGATTGGGGGGGAAGAAATGAAAGAGGAAGCCGCCTGGTAGAATTTTGCACAGAGCATAACTTAATCATAGCTAACATTTGGTTCAAGAATCACGAAAGAAGGTTGTATACATGGAAGAAGCCTGAAGATACTAGAAGATATAAGATAAACTATATAATAGTAAGACAGAGATTTAGGAACCAGGTTTTAAATTGTAGGACATTTCCAGGGGCAGATGTGGATTCTGACCACAATCTATTGGTTATGAACTGTAGATTAAAACTGAAGAAACTTCAAAAAGGAGGGAATTTAAGGAGATGGGACCTGGATACACTGACTAAACCACGGGTTCTACAGAGCTTCAGGGAGAGCATTAGGGAACGATTGACAAGAATGGGGGAAAGAAATACAGTAGAAGAAGAATGGGTAGCTTTGAGAGACGAAATAGTGAAGTTAGCAGAGGATCAAGTAGGTAAAAAGACGAGGGATAATAGCAATCCTTGGGTAACAGAAGAGGTGTTGAATTTAATTGATGAAAGGAGAAAATATAAAAATTCAGTAAATGAAGCAGGCAAAAAGGAATACAAACGTCTCAAAAAAGAGATCGACAGGAAATGCAAAATGGCTAAGCAGGGATGGCTAGAGGACAAATGTAAGGATGTAGAGGCACATATCACTAGGGGTAAGATAGATACTGCCTACAGGAAAATTAGAGAGACCTTTGGAGAAAAGAGAACCACTTGCATGAATATCAAGATCTCAGATGTTAACCAAGTTCTAAGCAAAGAAGGGAAAGCAGAAAGGTGGATGAGTATATAGAGGGTCTATACAAGGCGATGTTCTTGAGGACAATATTATACAAGTGAAAGAGAAAGTAGATGAAGATGAAATAGGAGATATGATACTGCGTGAAGAATTTGACAGAACACTGAAAGACCTGAGTCGAAACAAGGCCCCGGGAGTAGACAACATTCCATTAGAACTACTGACAGCCTTGGGAGAGCCAGGCCTAACAAAACTCTACCATCTGGTGAGCAAGATGTATGAGACAGGCGAAATACCCTCAGACTTCAAGAAAAATATAATAATTCCAATCCCAAAGAAAGCAGGTGTTGACAGATGTGAAAATTATCGAACTATCGGTTTAATAAGCCACGGCTGCAAAATACTAACTCGAATTCTTTACAAACGAATGGAAAAACTGGTAGAAGCCGACCTCGGGGAAGATCAGTTTGGATTCCGTAGAAACGTTTGAACACGTGAGGCAATACTGACCCTACGACTTATCTTAGAAAATGGATTAAGGAAAGGCAAACCTACGTTTCTAGTATTTGTAGACTTAGAGAAAGCTTTTGACAATGTTGACTGGAATACTCTCTTTCAAATTCTGAAGGTAGCAGAAGTAAAATACGGGGAGCGAAAGGCTATTTACAAATTGTACAGAAACCAGATGGCAGTTATAAGAGTCGAGGGACACGAAAGGGAAGCAGTGGTTGGGAAGGGAGTGAGACAGGGTTGTAGCCTCTTCCCGATGTTATTCAATCTGTATATTGAGCAAGCAGTGAAGGAAACAAAAGAAAAAATCGGAGTAGCTATTAAAATCCATGGAGAAGAAATAAAAACTTTGAGGTTCGCCGATGATATTGTAATTCTGTCAGAGACAGCAAAGGACCTGGAAGGGCAGCTGAATGGAATGGACAGTGTCTTGAAAGAAAGATATAAGATGAACATCAACAAAAGCAAAACGAGAATAATGGAATGTAGTCGAATTAAATCGGGTGATGCTGCGGGAATTAGATTAGGAAATGAGAGGCTTAAAGTAGTAAAGGAGTTTTGCTATTTGGGGAGCAAAATAATTGACAATGGTCGAAGTAGAGAGGATATAAAATGTAGACTGGCAATGGCAAGGAAAGCGTTTCTGAAGAAGACAAATTTCTTAACATCGAGTATAGATTTAAGTGTCAGGAAGTCTCTTCTGAATGTATTTGTGTGGAGTGTAGATATGTATGGAAGTGAAACGTGGACGATAAATAGTTTAGCCAAGAAAGGAATAGAAGCTTTCTAAATGTGGTGCTACAGAAGACTGCTGAAGATTAGATGGGTAGATCACATAACTAATGAGTAGGTATTGAATAGAATTGGAGAGAAGAGAAATTTGTGGCACAATTTGACTAGAAGAAGGAATCGGTTGGTAGAGCATATTCTGAGGCATCAAGGGATCACCAATTTAGTATTGGAGAGTAGCGTGGAGGGTAAAAATCGTAAAGGGAGACCAAGAGATGAATACACTAAACAGATTCAGAAGGATGTAGGTTGCAGTAGGTACTGGGAGATGAAGAACCTTGTGCAGGATAGAGTAGCGTGGAGAGCTGCATCAGTCCAGTCTCTGGACTGAAAACCACAACAACAACAACATCTAGTACAACCGATGCCAATATGACTCCACAGTGTTGCAATTTTAATGGCTAGTGTTGTACAATGGTACGATGGTTTTACTTTAAACGGTTATAACATCCCTCCTGAATTACCACCGTGTCCACGGTACTGGCCTCATTTGTACTGATAGTCCATGAGGGAATCGCACCTAGATCTTAACGTGTCCGAAAATGTCGCTAAGTTCCGTAAATTACGCTGACCTGGTGCCTTCACTCGATAGAAACAACACTACTGCACACGAAGAGATTCGGACTATTCATAATTTTTATTATGTTTTAAATGTTACTGTCAGATTATTTTCATTAGTACTTTCTAATGACTGCAATGATGAGAGACCTCTTGTACTTGTACAGATAGATATTTGACGTTTTATTTAACAAATAATGAGTAATGATGTTATAAGTTTTGGTGGGCATGCTTCACCTCGGCAGCCAATGAGCACCAACCACACCAACCAGCATGGAATCCGAAAACATCGATCATGTGAAACTCAACTCACACTTTCCTCACGTGACATCCTGAAAGCCATGGATCAAGGCAGCCAGGTAGATGCAATGTTTCTGGATTTCCAAAAAGCATTTGCCCTTGGACCACACCTACACATATTATTGGACAGATGATTGTATGGAATATCAAGCGAAATTTGTGACTGGATTGAGGATTTTTTGGTAGAGAGGGCGCAACCAGTTATCTAGTATGGAGAGCCATCGACAGATGTAGAACTAACTTCAGAGGTGCCCCAGGGAAGCAGACAATTCAGTTGCCTGTGATGAAGTATCGTCTGGAAAAACCCTCACAACTATTCATCTGGTTCTTGATACTGTTTCAAAGTTGTGCAAAGATTGGAAACTTGCTATAAATACTCAGCAATGTAAAATTATACTCTTCACAAAACGAAAAAGTTCAGCATCCTATGACTAAAATATCGAGTCCCAATTGGAGTCAGTCAATGCACATAAATACCTGGGTGAAGCGTTATGAAATGCAACGATCACATAGGCTCAGTTGCAGGTAAAGTGGCTGGCAGATTTCGGTTCATTGATAGAATACTAGGGAAATGCAACCATTCTACAAATGAGACTTCTTATGTGACACTTGTGTGACCCATCCTAGAATACAGCTCAAGTGTGTGGGACCCACAACAAACAGGACTAACAGGGGATATTGAACCTACACAGAGAAGTGCAGCAAAAATTTTTATAGGTTTGTTTGATCTACAGGAGAATGTCATGGGGATGCCAAACATCAGAAATGGCAGATGCTTGGAGATAGATGCAAACCGTGCCATGAAAATCTACTTACAAAGCTTCAAGACCCAGCTTTAAGGGCTGAATCTAGGAATATAGTACAATCACCTACGTATCACACTTTTAGGGGTTGCAAAGATAAGATTAGAGCAGGGATTCCCAAACTTTTCCTCTAACGGAACACTTTGAGAATACTGGTAGTTTGATGGAACAACCTATTTATTTTGAAGGTTAATAGAATTAACAATATTTTTCAAAATTAAAAAAAACTGGTTTCATTCAGTCGTTGGTTCAGTTTTAAATCATAACCAATAACACAGAAAGAAAGCCATGTTATTAATAGTTTTTCAAGGAGCACCTATTTACTTCCTATGGAACACAAGTGTTCCACAGAACACAGTTTGGGAAACCCAGGAGTAGATTAATTCGAGCACATACAGAGGCGTTTAAATAATCACTATCCCTGTGCTCTGCATGTGAATTGGACAGGAAGAAGCCTTAATAGCAGGTAGAATGGAAGTATGCACTGCTATGCTCCTCACTGTAGTTTGCAGAATATGGATGTACATTATTACTCCACAAGTAACATATCAGCTAAATAGTGGCACCTATGAATCTATGATGTATTATGCAAATGATGTAAGTTGTGTTCCCTGTGCAGCGTAGACCAGTCCGTACTTTATAATGACAGCTGCCTGCTACTGTACATAATTAATTAACTGTAAAGTAATGATAGCTACTAGAGCGAGAAATGTTACAATGGAAGTTCGTTATGTGGTCAGCAGTTAGTGTATTGGACAGGGTGGGAATGTTTCCATTGTTGGGACTCCCCGTAATGATGAAGGCTTCATGCAGCTAGAGGCGTGAGGTGAGAATATCTCCATTGTTGGCACTCCCAGTGACAGTGTTGGCTTTGTGCAGCTATAGCAATGAAGTGGGAAGGTCTCCACTGTTGGAACCCCTTGTGGCAGTGGGGGCTTCTGTGTGCCATTGGGTTTAGCAGTGAGTTGAGGATGTCTCCATTGTTGGCACTCCCTGTGCCAATGGAAGCTTTGTAGAGCTACAGCAGTGAGGTGGGAATGTCTTCATTGTTGGTGCTCACTGTGGGGGCTCCGCCCAGCTATCAGTGAGGTGGAATGTGCCCATTGTTGGCAGTCGCATGAACCAGTGGGGGGTTAGCGAAGCTGCAGCGGTGGGCTCACCTGTGTGGCATGTTGGACACGACGGGGACGCCGTTCTCTTGCATGCGCTTTCTCTCTTTGGCGAGGCGCTGCTGCTCCTTCTCAGCCTGTTTGCGGGTTTTCTCCTGCAGCTTCGTGTAGCTACGGGCCAGCTTGTCCGCTGCCTTCTGGGCCTTCTTCTTCTTCGTCTCCACCAATTTCCTGAACACAAACAAATTCATTATTGTACACAAACAATACACCACTTAATAAAAATCGAGAGACATTCTTCAAAACACAGTTCATGCAGGGGGTGGAAAAAATAAGGAAACACCAAAAACACAACATATTATCATGCCTAATAAGGTGTAGGAAGATTGTTGGCATTCATAACAGCTTCCATTCGTCTCGGAACGGATAAATACAGGTCCTGCATAGTTTTCAAGAGACTCTTACACAATTTTTCCTGCAAAACAGTGGCAAGTTAAGGCAACGATGATCGAAGTGTATAGTGATCACGCACCGTTCTCTCCAAACCACAACAGCCCAATAATATTGAGATCTAGTGACTGTGGTGCCCAATGGAGATGCGACACTTCATCCTCTGTCTCACAAAACCGGTCCTGGACGATGCGAGCTGTGTGAACAGGGCCCCTTTCGTCATGGAACACAGCATCGCCATTAGGGAGCAAATACTACCGATATTGCACCATGAGATGGACCTGCTCAGCTAAAACAGTCACTTAATCCTTGGAAATAATGCGACCTTGGAGCGTAACCGTGGTGCCTATGAAATACCGTGATATGGCTGCCCAAATCATCACCGATTCGTCGCCATCATTCACTCCTGGGACGTAAACTCGGCCAGAAGTTGTAAACAGTGTGAAACAAGACTCATCCGACCAAATGGCTTTCCCCCATTGCTCCAAAGTTAAGTTATACGGCACTGCCGGCCGCGGTGGCCGTGCGGTTCTAGGCGCTTCAGTCCGAAACCGCGAGACTGCTACGGTCGCAGGTTCGAATCCTTCCTCGGACATGGATGTGTGTAATGTCCTGTTAGGTTAGTTAGGTTTAAGTAGTTCTAAGTTCTAGGGGACTGATGACCTCAGATGTTAAGTCGCATAGTGCTCAGAGCCATTTGAACCATTAGCCATATACGGCACTGGCAATTTGTTTTACTGTTATGGGTATTTGGATTACGGGTAAGTGGTTTTGGAATTCAAGCTCTCCCTGCAGTTCCCGGCTTATAGAGCTCCCTTCGTGTTGTTATGGTTTTGAATGGGTTAGTGAGTGCGACATTCAGTTCTTCAGCAACTTTTGCAGCTGTTGAGATCATATTTTTCAAAAATGGTTCAAATGGCTCTTAGCACTGTGGAACTTAACATCTGAGGTCATCAGTCCCCTAGACTTAGAACTACTTAAACCTAACTAACCTAAGCACATCACACACACCCATGCCCGAGGCAGGATTCGAACCTGCAACCGTAGCGGCCGCGCGGTTCCAGACTGTAGCGCCTAGAACCGCTCGGCCACACCGGCCGGCCCCGAGGCAGGATTCGAACCTGCGACCAAGCAGCAGCGCGGTTCTGGATAGAAGCGCCTAGAGCCGCTCGGCCACAACGGCCGGCCTCATATTTTTCGTCACAATCCCCTTCAATGACCGTTTGTCACGGTCACTCAACATACACTTTTGTCCACTTTGTGACTTATCGGATGATGTTTATCCGCTTTTCCTGTATGCAGTATAAATCATTGTTCTGGTGCCTCTAGAAACACCAAATACTTAGGCTCCCGTAGTTGTGGAAGCACCCACCATTCCAGCACCAACAATTTCTCTAAGTTCCAGGTCACTTAGCTATGACATAATGCACTCGCACCTACACAGAACAATTCTTGCAACATATTGAGGCACAGGTGTCGATGGTGCTCAAATACAACAGCGCAACCTGCAGGCTTTGCTAGTATCTGCATTTATGTTCAGTCATGTACCGGGTGATCAAAAAGTCAGTATAAATTTGAAAACTTAATAAACCACGGAATAATGTAGATAGAGAGATAAAAATTGACACACATGCTTGGAATGACATGGGGTTTTATTAAATAAAAAAAAAAAAAAACAAAGTTCACAAAATTCCGACGGATGGCGCTGGACAGCAAAACGTCAGTAACTGCTACCGTGACGGGTGAGAGGTACGCCGATTATGTTACCGAATCGCATCATCCCCAGCCTGGCTGATAAACACCTGCTGGAACGTACGATGTTAATGCAGGATGGCGCTCCACCACATATTGCTAGACGCGTGAAAGATCTATTGCGCGCGTCGTTTGGTGATGATCGTGTGCTCAGCCGCCACTTTCGTCATGCTTGGCCTCCCAGCTCCCCAGACCTCAGTCCGTGCGATTATTGGCTTTGGGGTTACCTGAAGTCGCAAGTGTATCGTGATCGATCGACATCTCTAGGGATGCTGAAAGGCAACATCCGACGCCAATGCCTCATCATAACTCCGGACATGCTTTACAGTGCTGTTCACATTATTATTCCTCGACTACAGCTATTGTTGAGGAATGATGGTGGACATATTGAGCATTTCCTGTAAAGAACATCATCTTTGCTTTGTCTTACTTTGTTATGCTAATTATTGCTATTCTGATCAGATGAACGTCATCTGTCGGACATTTTTGAACTTTTGTATTTTTTTGGTTCTAATAAAACCCCATATCATTCCAAGCATGTGTGTCAATTTGTACCTCTCTATCTACATTATTCCGTGATTTATTCAGTTTTCGAATTTATACTGACTTTTTGATCACCCGGTATTTTTCGCGATGTATCTGTGTTTTTGTACAACCCCTGTAGGTATTCTGTTAAGAAGCGTTCAACAACGTATGATAATGCAAGATGTTCGAGATTCTCAAGGGAATAGATGTAAGGTTTAGAGAAAGATGGGTAAAATACGACATGCACAAGAACGACGAGGGGAAAAGTACAAATGGAAGACCAAGAACGAAGAGCATTTGACCCAGTATTATGTTTATTATTATTAAATGTCATGTGCTATTTTTGCTGCAGTATTATGGCTTTTTTGAAAACCAAAAATCTTCCCTGCAGTGATCAAAATGGATCCTGAAAACGAAAATCTTTTGAAAATCAATTCGTGAAGCTTGTCCATGAGGTAATGAAGAAAGCAGATAAGGCGCCCACGTAGATTCTGTTTTCCTTCATTTCGGAAATTCGTTAGATATAATTGCGTATTGATGCTTAACGAATAGAACGCTAAATTATGGAAGATCGAACCAGCTTTTGACTAAGTCTTTGTTGTTGTGGTCGTAGGTCTGAAGAATGGTTCAAATGGCTCTGAGAACTATGGGCCTTAACTGCTGTGGTCATCAGTCCCCTAGAACTTAGAACTACTTAAAACTAACTAACCTAAGGACATCACACACATCCATGCCCGAGGCAGGATTCGAACCTGCGACTGTAATGGTCACGCGGTTCCAGACTGCAGCGCCTAGAACCGCTCGGCCACCCCGGCCGGCTCTGAAGAGTGGTTTGATGCAAATCTCCATGTTGTACAAACCTAATCTTCTTCGTTTTTTTTCTTTCTCTTTAGCATTTGTCCGACTTGATGCCATGGTCCGATGATTGGATTCTTCGTCTCCATTTTGTTCGATCTTGAACCACATCTGAGTGAAGATCGCTGTCTAGGTTGCCCCTTGGGCCTCTTTCTCATGACTTCAATTGTGTATGCTGCCTTTGTAATGGAATCGCCCTCTGCGCGTCAAAGCTGATAGTCCCAACTTCTCGAGGACCTGATATCATGTACTCGTACTATTCTTCTTCTTCTTCCTTTTTTTTTTTTTTAAAAAAAAAAAAAGAAGCTGCAGGCTATATCGTGCCACTCGTTTGTTCCATTCTTATGTTAGGTCTGGAGATCAAACTTGTTCTCTACAGCCAGTATGACATCTTCATTATACAGAAGTATCCATGGTAGCGGCATGTGCAGGTCTGATGTGTCAGTGTCCATCACAACAATAAACAGCAGTGGTGATAACGAGCAGCCTTGGTGGACTCCGACTGTGATTCGAAACTCATTTGACGTTTCTGCAGCTGCTTGGATATAGTTCCTCGGTTCTACGTACAGAAGTCATACTCAGTTAACAAGATACTCTGGTGTACCATGGTCTCGAAGCGCCAGCCTGATTGGGTCATTTGGTGCCTGATCGAAAGCCTTTTCGAGGTCTAGAAAAGCAAGGTGCTGACGCTTGTTCTTTTGGCGGTATTTTTCAAATAGCAGCATGGACTGCATCAGTTGTGCCACGATTTTTCACAAATCCGCCTTGCTTCCATATGATTTGAGCTGTCTCGCGAATCCTTTTGTCGAAAATGCGTTTAACGATCTTCATCTCGTGGCTCAGTAACCCGATCGGGGGTAAACAGAATACTCAGTAGGGCTTCCTTTCTTTTTGAACATTGGTGAAGTGATGCTTCACTGCCAGTCTGTTGATATTGTACCTTCTCTAATGATGTAACTGAAAATACGTCTTAGCCAACGTGTCGTTCTCCACTGTTCGAAAAACCATCACTCTGCTGGGAGGTCGTCGGTGTCAGTGACTTTTCCCTCTCTTCATTTCTTTATTCGGAGATGATGGGGATTTTTGTGCAAGCCTCATCATCTTCGAATAACTACCTCAATGTACTTCTATTTGAACTCGCTTATTGTGTGTATCCTTTAGTCTCTCTCAACAATTCCTTCCCCCCCCCCCCCCACTCTGCTCCCTCCCCCCCCCTCCCACTTCCCTCCATTACGGTGCCAAATTGACGATTCCTTCGTGCATTAGGATATGTCCTATGAACTGAGCCCTTCTTTTAGTCAAGTTGTGTCATGAATTTCTTTTTTCCCCAATTCGATTCAGTACTTCCTCATTAGTTATTGATCTACCCATCTAATCTTAAAAATTCTAACGTAACATCGCATCTGAAAAATTCTACTCTGTTCTTCTCTAAACAGCTTAGCGCGCAAGCTTCACTTCCGTAGCCGGCCGGAGTGGCCGTGCGGTTCTAGGCGCTACAGTTTGGAACCGCGAGACCGCTGCGGTCGCAGGTTCGAATCCTGCCTCGGGCATGGATGTGTGTGGTGTCCTTAGGTTAGTTAGGTTTAAGTAGTTCTAAGTTCTAGGGGACTGATGACCTCAGCAGTTAAGTCCCAAAGTGCTCAGAGCCATTTGAACCATTTTTCACTTCCGTACCAGGCCACACTGCACGCGGATATCTTCAAGATAGACTTCCCAACACTTAAATTTTCATTTGATGTTAACAAATTTCTCTTTTTCAGAAACGTTTCCATGCTATTGGCATTGGCTTTGTCTCTATTTCGCCCACAGTCAGTAACTTTGCTGGAAGACTAGTCTACCGCTTATAATGCTACCTCTGACGGAATTACAACGTCATCAGCAAACCTCAAAGTTTTTATTAACTCTTCCTGGAATGTTAATTCCGTCTCCAAATTTGTCCTTGTTTTCGTTTACTGCTTGCTCAGTATAGAGACTGAATAACATTGGGGATAGACTACACCTTGCCTTACCCTCTTCTGGATCAGTGTTGCTCTTTCACGGATCATAACTGCAGTTTTGTCTCTGCACATACTGTAAATAACATTTCGCTCTCTTTATTTTATCCCAGCTACCATCAATATATACACACTGGTATGCAAGACTTAAGATTGATGATGATGTTTGGGTTGTGGGGCGCTCAACTGCGCGGTTATCAGCGCCTGTACAAATTCCCAACTTTTGCTCAATCCAATCTCGTCACTTGCATGAAGGATGATGAAATGAAGAGGACAACACAAATACCCAGTCATTTCGAGGCAGGTGAAAATCCCTGACCCCGCCGGGAATCGAATCCGGGACCCCGTGCTCGGGAAGCGAGAACGCGACCGCGAGACCACGAGCTGCGGACACTTAAGGACGAAAGTAACTTTCGCGTGATGTGTCACTGCAACTAACAAAGCTCGGTCTCACTCGGTCCATGCATAGAAAGAACTGCTACAGCATAGCGCAGAAGAAAGAAATGCTCAATGAAACGAACAGAAATGACACTATTATTTAAAGACAAGAATTACACTGAAGTCACCGTGATTCATAGTGGTCCCCTGTGTCATTACAAAAGGCGGGAAATGGTTCTGAATAGGGTGCGTGATCACCACATACGGCAGTGGATGTTCTGCAACCTGCTCCCATGCTGGCCACATGGTTGATAAGGAGTCCTTGTTATAGAGCGTTCCATCCCTCCAATAGTGCGACTGGCAATTTCTGGATGGTCGCTGGTGCATGTGGACTTACTGCATTACGTTTCTCCAACGTAAGTCGGGGGTACTGCGAGACCAGTCCATTCGCCGATTATCCTCTAGTTCCAAGTGCTCCACCACCTGCGCTGTTAGATGCGGTGGCGCATTGTCATCCACAAAAACATACACATGTGGAAGGAGTACAGCGTCACAACACCGTTGACCAGTGAGTGTGCCGTGTTCAAAGATTTGGAGTTCAGTACGCCCACGCAACAATATGCTTCACCACACCGAAACAACTGTACCAGCAGGACGATCGTGTTCGACAGTGGTGGACGTACTCTCATATGGTGGGAGGTGAGAACATTTAATGCACTCGGGAACACTGTCGAACACGTTCGGTTTCTTGGTCCAAGTGTGACGGTGTGGACAGGCACAATGCTGCATGGGCGGACCGACCGCCAAATCTTTGAAGAAGGTACACTACTGGTCAACGTTATAGAGACACTATACTCCTTCTCAACGTGCGTTTTTCTGGGGTGCACTCTGTCCTGAGTTCAAATTTATGGATGACGAGGCGCGACCGCATCGAACAGCACTAGTGAGGAACTCTTGGAACGAGAGGATATTCGGCGAATGGACTGGCCTTTCCGTTTCCCAGACTTAAATCGCATCCAGCGCGTGTGGGATGCGCTGGCGATAATTATGGCAGCACGTCCACATGCTCCAACGACCATCCAGCAGTTGTTGGCGCGCTGGTGGAAGAATGGGACGTCCTACCGCAAGAGCCCTTACCAACCCTGTGGCCAGCATCGTAGCACATTGCAGAGCGTGCACTGCCGTCTGTGGTGATCACACAACCTAGTAAGAACCATTTCCCGCCTTTTGTGATGTCCCGGGTACCATCATGAATCGCGATGCCATCAGTGCAGTTACTATCTTTGACTAAAAGTGCCGTTTCTGTTTGTCTCATTGCGTATTCCTTTCAGTTACCTACTGTACTGTACTGCTCAAGTTCTTTCTAAAAGTACATAGGGAATACGCAAAATAATGCGAGCACCTGTACTTACTTGGGAACGGTTTGTTAATGGGGCGTTGGACCCCAGTTTGCCTGTAATAAAGCTGCAGTTCTTCTTGAAATACTGGCATATAGTGTTTGTATAGTCTCCAGTGGAATGTTATCCCACTGTTCGATCAGAACCTCTTGTACGAGGGGCGTTTGAAAAGTCCGTGCGAAGTCCGAGAGATGGCACCACCGGCGCGTATCGAGGACATGTTTAGTTAGTAGCATCTTTGGAAAGAACGCACACCAAGTTTCAGCCATATTGGTCTATTTCTTTGTGTTTGGCATTCGTGTGAATCAAGGAAGTCGAGTGATTGGCAAAAAAATTCGCATGGGATAATCCTCATCGACTATCTGGAAAAGGGTAAAACTATGACAGGTGCACATTATTCATCGTTATTGGACCGTTTGGAAACCGAGCTGCAAGAAAAACGCCGGCGATTGGACCGCAAAATAGTCCTTTTCCATCACGACAATGCACCAGCACACACCTCAGCAGTTGTGGTCGCAGAATTATTGGAAATAGGATTCCAACTCGTTTCACATGCCCCCTATTCTCCAGGCCTCGCTCCCTCAGGCTACTATTTGTTCCCCAATTTGAAGAAATGGCTGGCGGGACAAAGATTTTATTCAAACGAGGGGGTGATTGCAGCAGCTAATAGCTATTTTGCAGAATTGGACAATTCCTATTATTCGGAAGGAATCAACAAATTAGAACAGCGCTGTACGAAGTGTACGAGTCTAAAAGGAGCATATGTCGAAAAATAAAAAAAGGTTTATCCCAAACACGAAAGTAGTTTTTATTTTTGCATGGACTTTCCAAACGGCCCTCGTAACTCCTGTAGAGACGAGGGAGGCGGAAATCTGTTCCGAAGTCTGCGCTCTAACACCGCCCACAAGAGTTCGAAAATGTTCAAGTCTGAGGACTGTGCTGGCCAGGGAAGACGCTGCAGTTCAGTTGCGTGCTCCAGCCTGTCCTCGCTATGTGAATGGGTGCATTATCGTCCTGAAATATGGCATCATTGCTGGGTAAGAACATTTGAATCGTGGGGTGCACCTGTCAGGTAAAACGTTCACGTAATCATTGGCAGCAACACGGCCTTTGAGAGCAATGATGAGACCAGTAGAATACCATGATATGGCTGCCCACACCATCACACTTGCAGTTCCATGCTTAACCGTTGGAATCAGGCAATCAGGACTGTAGGCTTCTTTTGGAATTTTGCAAACGTAAACCCGATCCGATGTCGGAAAGAACTAAAACGTTGACTCATCGGACCATATGACGTGTTTCCACTGATCAGCCGTCAAGGATTTATGCCCCTGACACCATGTTTTATGCTTCTTTGTGTTGGTTATAGTCACCAATGGTTTCGGTATAGCAGCTAGTCTATGAATATTCGATTTATGGAATTCTCGGCGGACAGTGTCGATAGACATGAGGTCTCGAAGACGGCTATTGAGCTCTGCAGTCACTTTAGCCGCCTTAGTTTTGTGTTGTTCAGACACAATTCGTGTTAGCGCACGACGATCTCTGTCGTTTAGTTTTGATTTGCACCCACTATTACGTTCACACGATGATGTCTTTAAATATTTTGGATAGGCTGTCGTGACTGTCGAAACAGTTGCTCTTGAAACGTTCAGTAAGTTGGCTGTCATGGTTACTGATGCTCTAGCTAATCGGGCCCCCACAATCTGCCCTCTTTGGAACTCTGTTAGGTCTTTCATTGCACGTCGACCTCGGCCTATGAATGCAAATACGAAGTGTGCACTACTCGTAAACAACCTGCACTGATGCACAGCCAGTACTGAACACCCACAGTCCAGTGCGACACGCGCCTCACCTGCGTTATTGACCGTCAAACGAAACCATCCCATTATGCCACTGGTCACATTATTTTGTCTATCCGCTGCGATCATGAGTATCTGGACACCAGTAGGTAATGCGGACTTGCCGCTAGCCTGCTAGAAGTCATGAGAGGTGACTCGCCATTATAAAAGTAGGCGGGCAGCAATGTGTTGTCAGTAGAGCAGTAACAGAAGATTGGCTCGGTCGGGAAAGCTCAGTAACTTCGAACGTGGACTGATCACTGGAAGTCACTTGCGTAACAAATCCATCAGGGACAACTGAACCCTTCTAAAGCTGGCCACATCGGTGGGTTGGTTGATTTGGGGGGGGGGGGGGGGGGAGGGGGAGGGGGGAAGGGGACCAAACAGCGAGGTCATCGGTCCCATCGGATTATGGAATGATGGGGAAGGAAGTCGGCCATGCTCTTTCAAAGGAACCATCCCAGAATTTGCCTGGAGTGATTTTAGGGAAATCACAGAAAACCTAAATCAGGATGGCCGGACGCAGGTGTAAACCGTCATCTTCCCGAATGTGAGCCCAGTGTGCTAACCACTGAGGCATTTCACCCAGTGGCCACGTCGGCTGTTAGTGATGTGACTGTGAAGTGGAAATGCGGAGGAACAACCCTAGTTATACCAAGACCAGGCAGATCTCGTGTACTTACGGAGAGGGACCGTTGCCAGCTGCAGAGAGGGGTTGTAAAAATGGCATTAAATCTGGGGAAGGAATCAATTGTGCATCTCAAAGTGCTACCAGCCGTCCAGCTAGCACACTGATTGTGTGTAGAGAATGGGGTACAAGGATCGAACCGCTTTTCATATGCCACACATCTCTATAGTCAACGCTAAGCGACGCTTCAGGCGATGTAGAGAGCGCCATCAATGGAGATTGGATGCCTGAAAAGGGTGATTTAGAGTGATGACTGCCTGGAGAACGTTACCTGCCATCATTTGTGGTGACAACAGAAAATTAAGGAGGAGTGACATCACTGTATGGGCGTGGTTTTCGTGGTTAGGATGTGCTCCCCTTATTGCACTTAAGAAAACGCAAAATGCGGAAGGATATGAAAACATTTTACAGCATTGTGTACTGCGAACAGTACAGGAACAGTTAGGAGGTGACGACTGTTTGTATCAGCGTGAGAGTACACCCTGTCATAAGGCAGCTTCTGTGAGGCAATAGTTTGTGGACAATAACATTGCTGAAACGGAATGGCCTGCCCAGATTTGCGACCTGACGCCAATGGAACACCTTTGGGATGAGTTAGTACATCGACTTCGCCGGAGAGTCCAGTATCCAACATCGTTACCATTTGGCTGAATTCCTCCACAGAAATTCATACATCTCATTGAATGTGTCCCTAACAGAGTTCAAGCCGTCATAACGGTGAAGCGTGGACACACCATGCACTAACTGATGTTCTGACACTTTTGATCAGCTGCCTGGGGATGTCTTCTTATTTAAATATTTTATTGTGTGGTTTGTTCAGTTAAGAGGTTCAAATTCAATGCAAATTGTATTGATTCAAGATTATGGTTGTTGCATACAGTATGTCTTTGTTACTTTGTAACGAGTATTTCACGACACTCGAAGAACCGTTTCTCCCCGAATAGTTTTCTTACTTCTGTGTTTTCTTACCCACACACAATTTATACCCGACTCAAGCCAATTCAATAGTTTTCGTGTTCCTCTTATTCGTTACCCTCAGTGGACTCAGAGTAATGAAAACGGTTCGTTACTAACTTGTCTTATTTCTCACACGTTCGTGTCGTCTCGATGGTTTTCGCATTCCTGCAGTTAGTTATTTCCAGCGGAACAAGTCGTTAGCGACACGGAGTGCCGCATACGCCTTGTCACTCGGCATGTTTTCTTTCCCTGGATGCAATTTGTGTCCAACTCTGGCGGAGTCAGCAGCATTGGTAATTGTTCAATTCCTTCATTTCACACGCTACAGTATTCACCGTACAGCAAATCGCTGACTTTTCGACAGTCCACAGTTTCACACGTTGCTCTTAACAGCACTACAGTTAGCAGCTGGGACATAGCTACTGCCGTCCGGCGAAAGTACGTCGCCCCATAGCCTTGAATTGTCGTATCTTACCATGGCAGAGGCTTGTCGTTGTAGGGCAGAACTGTCGTGCCTATCTACACGAGCCAGTGGCCTAGCGATTCAGTTTGGAATTTACTTTGTCGCTATCCAGAATCCCCATAGGTCCGCCCACATAAGCATTTGACATGATATTGCTAACACTCGCTCCTCCGCCCCTCTGTTTCCACATGTTCCTCCATCACCCTCTCCACTTCTTCCTTCCACCTCTGCCTCTCTCCTCCTCCCCACTCTTTCTGTCTCTCCATCTGCTTCTCCTCCCTCTTTCTGACCATTTCCTACACACACACACGCAACCTTCTCCTCCTTCTCCTGTGTCCCTATACCCCTCCCCCTTCTCTCTATCCATCCCCTCCTGCCTTTTTCTCTTCCTACCCATTCCTCCATTCAGGCTGATGCCACTCCAACAAACATGCCTGTCATGCAGGGTAGCCTACCTATCAGGGACTGAAAAACTGTTTCTTGACCCTGACGTATGGGCTGCCATGAAAAGCTGGTTGATATGACAAGCTGATACGAATGGAACACAGCTTATCTGTTGTGCAGGGTAGCCTGCATGTGGGGGCTGTAAAACTGTCTCTTTCCCCAGATATGTAGGCCACAATGCAGAGCAGCAGGTCGATCATTCAGCCTACTCCTCCTACACAATATGAATGTCATGCAGGGCAGCCCACACATTGGGTGCTTCGAAACACGTTTCTTTCCCATATTTCTACTCCTGTTGGGTCTAGAAGGTAATAACCCCCACAGTGCTGATACTCGTTAGGCTTGCTGTTTCTGTGCCAAATTTGGCTGAAATCGATCCAGGGGTTTGGGAGGAGGACCCAGACATGTACACATTCTTACAATTTGCTTTGTATATGACAAGGAGATCAGTTCTTGCAACTTTATCTGTTATCATTAAAACCAGTACAGTCTTGGTTACTGTTCATTAATATGTAGAAGAGAAAAATCTGTCACGAAGGAGTGCCACTCAAATGCCACATTAACTAGTGCAACTATACACACAACTTATTATGACACAAAAAGTATTTATTTATAATGATTACAACAGTATAAATGTTCAACAACGAAAGTGACAAGTAATGAACACTTTATAAATGATATTTTGTAACATAGTTCCTATTCGGTTTTGCAGTTGTCCCAGTCAGTTTCTGGGTTTTTGTTACACCTGAAGATGCTGCAGAGATTTTTCCCTAATACTCCTAAATGGGTGGTGGTTGAAGCCGACTAGGTGGACTTTAAGGGCGAGTAATTTCCCTAGGATGGCCAGTGTTTGCAACACTCAATGCAGTACCTAACAGAAGCGCTGTAAATGGGACAGGGAAATGGTTAATGAAAATGCCTACATTCTGCTCCTGGAGCCGACTGGCTGAAGGGGCTAGATGTTAAAGAGTTTCATGGAGCGGTTTTGCGATCCCAAAATAAAGGACTCAGCGAGCGTCCTCGAGTGGCTGGTAGCAAGTCGTGAGTCATCTGGGACGGAGCCTGTGTTTTAATGTGGTTACCATTTCGGCAGCCTAGAATTTGTGATTCTTCGTGATCAACGAGATTACTTTTCCGATAAGGAAAGCCTGAAAAGCAACCAAAATTGCTTTCCCATGTACGGGCGTCGAATTCTACTCAGGCACTATTTTTCTAGGCGAGTATTGCAGATTAGTCAGTGTGGACTCGTTCGGTAGAAAGAGGCCTTGGAGCAGAGTGTGAAGCTTTTATGTATATGTATGTATATATCTGTGTGTGTGTGTGTGTGTGTGTGTGTGTGTGTGTGTGTGTGTGTGTGTGTGTGTGTGTGTGTTTGGCCCTTAAGAAGTGCTATCACTGGGTGGCTGGACTTCCTGGATATCCAGATCAAACGGTAATACGCTCTATATTTGCACTTATGAAGGGCTGTGGGCTTTTGGTCCTTGAGCCCTTCTGGGACGATAGTTATTGAATTTGGGTGTTCACTGGGGTACCATTACGGTGGCCTTATGTACCTAGATTCGATGCCAACATTATGGGGAGATAGAACCCTTCCAGCCCAAGTGGCGCGAATTCGCCACAGAGTGTCGATATTGTTGATCAGTTTCCGAATGGAGTTTTGGATGGCTTCTCAGAGGATCACAGTGTTTAGTTCCACATACAGACCGCTGATGTGTGCCAATGTGGGGTCTCTTGGGATCATCTGCAAGCATTGGTTTTGTTTGACCTAGATTGGCTTTAGGGTCGAGTTACATATGGTGCCCCATGAGGAATAACCATATAGGATGGCCAGTAGTATCGTTTCTTTATGTAAATGAAGCTCAGTGCAGACATTCATTTGTGCACTGGCGAGAAGGGGATTGGGCTGGTGAGTATGTCGTACGATGTGAGCTCATTTTCCTCATAAATGTATTTTGAAGAGCAGCTTCTTGCCTATAGTGATTCCCAGGTATTTTATTTATTCTGATTAAGTATGTTCAACGTGTCCACCGATTAGTCGGTCTCGTAATTGTGGTCGGTGTCTGGTGAACATTATGACCCTGGTCTTTCCAGCGTTGAATTTGGTATGGTTTGTAGTTGTACATTTCTCTGTCATGGTGAGTTGTCGATGCAGGAGCCAGATCGCTGCTTTAACAGCTCGGCAACTGCTGAGAATCGCCTTATCATCAACGAACTGCACCAGGACCACTTGTGGGAAAACAGGCAGGTCGTCGACATAACGCATGAATAACAGCGGTGACAGGACAGATCCTTTGGGGATGCCCTCTGACAGGTGCTGCGTGCTAGAAGCGTTGACGATTTATTTTGACGAAACAACGGCGCTCTTGAAGGTAACTGTCGATAAGTTTTGTACTAGTCTGGGATGGTTATCTGATCGTGAAGTTTTGTGATAAGTTTATCTTTCCACACCTGGTCGTATACCTTTTCTATACCCAGGAGCGTGAAGCCATTGGATAGCTGGAGGCAGTATTGGATAAAAGTTACGGACTTGGCTAAGGTTAACCGATACCAATAAATTTCATATTTTGTTACCGTGAAAATTTGCATGTGATGTTTTTTGTGTGACCTTTTCCCTTACTGACTTTGAAGTGTAATCTTGTTTCCTTCTTGCGGAAATTATAGGCGAAAGTTGTTAGAAGCCAGATGGAGGCGGTGTAGGAATAGTCGAATCTTGAAATCTTCCTTAAAAATAGCTAGACATCCGCAAGGCTTCTACCAAGGTCATTTCAAAAGTTCTGCGCACTATAACACAGAATTGAAGAAAATGATTTATTTTACAAAATACCTTTATAGGACTTCAATATAATCTCCATTCTTGCTTGATGGCAGCCCAGATCACGTGATCTGGGATGGCAGCTTCCCAACTTTTTGGCAACTTCTGTATTGCGGATAGGGGACTTTCATTGTTGAATTGTCTGATTACTTGGGGCACCTCACTGGAAGAATCATCAATTGTATCAACGTTTTACACTGAGGTGTTCCTTCAGTTTGGTGGCCTCATATCAGTACCGTATGTAATGTGGGGAAGTATTTCCCATTCATATTTGTAGTTAGTTTCTTTCACTGCTAGGACAATATGTGGTCTTGAACTACCGTGCAAAATGTGGACTCCAGCTGCAAGCATGTCAGGTCTTCTCTGGCGAACATTTTTCAGAAAAGCTTGTAGTACGCCTTTGTTACAGACATCCCTGGCTCACTCCATTTGTAGCTATGACTCCATTAATGTCAAACGCAAAGATCATCATCGGTTTCATCTTTGATTGGTCGCTGTGCAATTTTTTCTGGCGCGGAGAGTCGGAACTTTTCCACAGTGACGGCTGAGACTTCAGTTATGGCTCAAAATCTCGTACCCAGGTTTCATTAAGTGCAATAGCTTCTTTTAGACACTGTTCTTCTGTTCGATAACGTTAAAGCAATTCTTCTGCGATTCTTTTGCGACCTACTTTCTGGTCTTCACTCAGATCATACGGAAGCCATCTGGCAGCAACTTTCCTCATCTTTAACTTTTCTGTTCTGATTCTGTAAACCAAAGGGAAAGACATTGCGGCCTCAAATGCAATTTCCTCACATGTTCCTCTCACAAAATGTCACTAGCCTGAGAGGTGCAGTCTGTTGCAGTTAACGGCCTTCCACGTCTTGGGTTGTTCTCAGTGCTTACCCGACCTTCAAGGAAACACATGATACCGTGCTGCTATCCACTACACTACTCCCACACACCTCTCTCAAATCGTTGGAAACTTCCGTTGGGTTCTTTCCACGAAGGGATTTGATTTTGATGCAGAAACGCATGTCACTACGTGTAATCCGATCTACCTCGGATTCAGCTCCCATTTTATACTGAGGTGACAAAAGTATTGGGATAATTTAAATAGGCTGTTTAGGTTTCTATGTTGGTAACGTCACTTAGCGCTCTGTATGAAAATCACTGGCTGTGCTGTGTGCAGTCTGTGGCTTGTTGGCATTGTTGGAATATTCGCTATTGTAGTGTTGGGCAGTTGGATGTGAACAGCGCATAGCGTTGCGCAGTTGGAGGTGAGCCGACAGCAGGGGTGGATGTGGGGAGAGACGGCAGAATTTTGAGAGCGGACGATCTGGACGTGTGTCCATCAGAGAGAGTAAATTTGTAATACTGTACGAGGGCAGTTCAATAAGTAATGCAACACTTTTTTTTTCTGAAACAGGGGTTGTTTTATTCAGCATTGAAATACACCAGTTTATTCCCCAATCTTTTAGCTACACAACACTATTTTTCAACGTAATCTCCATTCAATGCTACGGCCTTACGCCACCTTGAAATGAGGGCCTGTATGCCTGCACGGTACCATTCCACTGGTCGATGTCGGAGCCAACGTCGTACTGCATCAATAACTTCTTCATCATCCGCGTAGTGCCTCCCACGGATTGCGTCCTTCATTGGGCCAAACATATGGAAATCCGACGGTGCGAGATCGGGGCTGTAGGGTGCATGAGGAAGAACAGTCCACTGAAGTTTTGTGAGCTCCTCTCGGGTGCGAAGACTTGTGTGAGATCTTGCGTTGTCATGAAGAAGGAGAAGTTCGTTCAGATTTTTGTGCCTACGAACACACTGAAGTCGTTTCTTCAATTTCTGAAGAGTAGCACAATACAGAGTTGATCGTTTGACCATGGGGAAGGACATCGAACAGAATAACCCCTTCAGCGTCCCAGAAGACTGTAACCATGACTTTACCGGCTGAGGGTATGGCTTTAAACTTTTTCTTGGTAGGGGAGTGGGTGTGGCGCCACTCCATTGATTGCCGTTTTGTTTCAGGTTCGAAGTGATGAACCCATGTTTCATCGCCTGTAACAATCTTTGACAAGAAATTGTCACCCTCAGCCACATGACGAGCAAGCAATTCCGCACAGATGGTTCTCCTTTGCTCTTTATGGTGTTCGGTTAGACAACGAGGGACCCAGCGGGAACAAACCTTTGAATATCCCAACTGGTGAACAATTGTGACAGCACTACCAACAGAGATGTCAAGTTGAGCACTGAGTTGTTTGATGGTGATCCGTCGATCATCTCGAACGAGTGTGTTTGCACGCTCCGCCATTGCAGGAGTCACAGCTGTGCACGGCCGGCCCGCACGCGGGAGATCAGACAGTCTTGCTTGACCTTGCGGCGATGATGACACACGCTTTGCCCAACGACTCACCGTGCTTTTGTCCACTGCCAGATCACCGTAGACATTCTGCAAGCGCCTATGAATATCTGAGATGCCCTGGTTTTCCGCCAAAAGAAACTCGATCACTGCCCGTTGTTTGCAACGCACATCCGTTACAGACGCCATTTTAACAGCTCCGTACAGCGCTGCCACCTGTCGGAAGTCAATGAAACTATACGAGACGAAGCGGGAATGTTTGAAAATATTCCACAAGAAATTTCCGGTTTTTTCAACCAAAATTGGCCGAGAAAAAAAATGTGTTGCATTACTTATTGAACTGCCCTCGTATATCATGAACTGATATACATGACTTTTGAACATTATTAAGGTAAATACATTGTTTGTTCTCTATCAAAATCTTTCATTTGCTAACTATGCCTATCAGTAGTTAGTGCCCTCAGTAGTTAGAATCTTTTATTTATCTGGCAGTATTGGCGCTCGCTGTATTGCAGTAGTTCGGGTAACGAAGATTTTTGTGAGGTAAGTGCTTCATGAAAGGTATAGGTTATTGTTAGTCAGGGCCATTCTTTTGTAGGGATTATTGAAAGTCAGATTGAGTTGCGCTAAAAATATTGTGTGCCAGTTTAGTGTTGATCAGAATAAGTAAAGAGAGAAATGTCTGAGTACGTTCATTACTGCTCAGCTGTTTGAAAATCAAATAACGTAAGAGGTTTATCAGCACAGTAATTCATAAATTTTTCAAAGGGGAAGTTTCAATAGTTCTTAATACCGTGTCGGACGTCCTTTTTTCCGGCTTACAGCAACAATTCGCCATGGCGTGGACTCAGCAAGTCGATGGAAGTCCCCTACAGAAATACTGAACCATGCCGCCTCTTCAGCCGTCCATAATTGCGAGAGTGTTGTCGGTGCAGGATTTTGTGCACGAACTGACCTCTCGATTGCGTTCCATAAATGTTCGATGGTATCCAAGGTTAGCAAAGACACTCACGTCTTTCGTCCGCTGCCATAGCGTAATAACGCCAAATTTCGCCGCACTGTTCTAAGGAAGACGTTCGCCGTATGACCCACATTGATTTCTAAGGTTACTTCACGCAGTGTTGCTTGTCTGTTAGCACTGACAACTCTACGCAAACGGCGCTGCTCTCAGTCGTTACGTGAAGGCTGTCGGCCACCGGACCGTCCGTGGAGAGAGAGGTAATGTCTGAAATGCGGTATTCTCTGCTCACTCTTGACATTGTGGATTTCGGAATACTGAATTCCCAAACGGTATCCGAAATGGAATGTCCCATGCATCTGGCTCCAACTACCATTCCGCGTTTGAAGTCCTGTCGTACAGCCGTAATCACCTTTTCATCTGAATCACCTGAGTACAAACGACAGCTTCTCCAATGTGCTGCCAGCCATTGTGGCCTAGCGGTTCTAGGCGCTTCAGTCCGGAACCGCGCTACTGCTACGGTCGCAGGTTCGAATCCTGCCTCGGGCATGGATGTGTGTGATGTCCTTAGGATAGTTAGGTTTAAGTAGTTCTAAGTCTAGGGGACTGATGACCTCATATGTTAAGTCCCATAGCGCTCAGAGCCATTTGAACCATTTTCTTTCGCTGTGCCGCCCTTTTTATACCTTGTGTACCCTATACGACGACGTCTGTATCGCTATCCCATGACATTGGTCTCCTCAGTGTAAATGCGCTGAGCAGTACGGCGCGTAATTTGTCTCGCGCGTTGCACATCGCCGAAAGTACGTGAAGTGTGATTTCGCGCGAAGCCACGGAAGCTCCGAGGCGCGGACGAAACAAACGTTTCAATGTGTCTCGATAATATCGAATATACAGGGCTATTACAAATGATTGAAGCGATTTCATAAATTCACTGTAGCCCCACTCATTGACATATGGTCACGACACACTACAGATACGTAGAAAAACTCATAAAGTTTTGTTCGGCTGAAGCCGCACTTCAGGTTACTGCCGCCAGAGCGCTCGAGAGCGCAGTGAGACAAAATGGCGACAGGAGCCGAGAAAGCGTATGTCGTGCTTGAAATGCACTCACATCAGTCAGTCATAACAGTGCAACGACACTTCAGGACGAAGTTCAACAAAGATCCACCAACTGCTAACTCCATTCGGCGATGGTATGCGCAGTTTAAAGCTTCTGGATGCCTCTGTAAGAGGAAATCAACGGGTCGGCCTGCAGTGAGCGAAGAAACGGTTGAACGCGTGCGGGCAAGTTTCACGCGTAGCCCGCGGAAGTCGACGAATAAAGCAAGCAGGGAGCTAAACGTACCACAGCCGACGGTTTGGAAAATCTTACGGAAAAGGCTAAAGCAGAAGCCTTACCGTTTACAATTGCTACAAGCCCTGACACCCGATGACAAAGTCAAACGCTTTGAATTTTCGGCGCGGTTGCAACAGCTCATGGAAGAGGATGCGTTCAGTGCGAAACTTGTTTTCAGTGATGAAGCAACATTTTTTCTTAATGGTGAAGTGAACAGACACAATGTGCGAATCTGGGCAGTAGAGAATCCTCACGCATTCGTGCAGCAAATTCGCAATTCACCAAAAGTTAACGTGTTTTGTGCAATCTCACGGTTTAAAGTTTACGGCCCCTTTTTCTTCTGCGAAAAAAAGGTTACAGGACACGTGTATCTGGACATGCTGGAAAATTGGCTCATGCCACAACTGGAGACCGACAGCGCCGACTTCATCTTTCAACAGGATGGTGCTCCACCGCACTTCCATCATGATGTTCGGCATTTCTTAAACAGGAGATTGGAAAACCGATGGATCGGTCGTGGTGGAGATCATGATCAGAAATTCATGTCATGGCCTCCACGCTCTCCCGACTTAACCCCATGCGATTTATTTCTGTGGGGTTATGTGAAAGATTCAGTGTTTAAACCTCCTCTGCCAAGAAACGTGCCAGAACTGCGAACTCGCATCAACGATGCTTTCGAACTCATTGGTGGGGACATGCTGCGCCGAGTGTGGGAGGAACTTGATTATCGGCTTGATGTCTGCCGAATCACTAAAGGGGCACATATCGAACATTTGTGAATGCCTAAAAAAACTTTTTGAGTTTTTGTATGTGTGTGCAAAGCATTGTGAAAATATCTCAAATAATAAAGTTATTGTAGAGCTGTGAAATCGCTTCAATCATTTGTAATAACCCTGTATACGAAACAAACTGTAGTCGGTATTTTTTCAGCCCTATTCAAGAGGCTGATTTGCAAAGACCCGCACCCGTTAGTAGGCACACTGCCCAGTCCAGAGTTCCAGAGAAAGACGTGCAACAAACAAGCACGAAGTGAGCGCGCACACCGCCGGAAAAAGGACCTCGCGAGATTAATTAAAGCAGGAGTCGAGAGCGGAGTGCGTAGACTAAACACAATTTGTGGGGCGCGAGGCGCAAACGACGGAAAACGCAAACGAGCTGCCCGCCCCCACACGGAGATGCTGGAGAAACGCTCCCATCGCAGCTCCATTGTGCGCCGCACTCGCTTTCCCCGTCGGGCGCACTCGTTGGGACGGCCAAAGCCGCGCGCCATGCCGATAGAGTTGTTTGTTTCTTCAGCATATTAAGTTTTTTTCGGTCATCCATGTTCCGTGACTTCCGTATGGCATTCGATACAGTTCCGCACTGCCGCAAAATTCGATGGAAGGGGCTATCAGATCAACAGTGTTATTGCGTTGTAGAGATTCCAGAAAACAGAACACAGCATGTACTCTGAAGAACCAAAGAAACTGGTAGAACTGCCTTATATCGTGTAGTGCACTCGCGAGCGCGCAGAAATGCCGCAACACGACGCGGCATGGAGTCGACTAATGCCTGAAGCAGTGCTGGAGGGAAATGACACCACGAATCCTGCAGGGCTGTCCATAAATACGTAAGAGTACGAGAGTTCTTCTGAACAGCACGTTGCAAGGCATCCCAGATATGCTCAATAATGTTCGTGACTGGGAAGTTTGGGCCGGCCGGAGTGGCCGTGCGATTCTAGGCGCTACAGTCTGGAGCTGCGCGACCGCTAGGGTCGCAGGTTCGAATCCTGCCTCGGGCATGGATGTGTGTGATGTCCTTAGGTTAGTTAGGTTTAAGTAGTTCTAAGTTCTAGGGACTGATGACCTCAGAAGTTAAGTCCCATAGTGCTCAGAGCCATTTGAACCATTTATTTGGGGAATTTGGTGGCCAGCGGAAGTGTTTAAACTGAGACGAGAGTTCCTGGAGCCACTCTGTAGCAATTCTGGACGTTTGGGTTGTCGCATTGTCCTGGTTAAGTTGCCCAAGTCCATCGGAATGCACAATGAACATGAATGGATGCAGGTGATCAAACAGGATGCTTACGTACGTGTCACCTGTCAGAGTCTTATCTAGACCAGGCAACATGTTTCCAATGTTGGTGTTAACGGGCCGACGCGAGGCGTAAGACTTTGTGTCGTGCGGTCATCAAAGGTACGCGAGTGGGCCTTCGGCTCCGAAAGCCCACATCGACGATCTTCCGTTGAATGGTTCGCACGCTGACGCTTGTTGATGGCCCAGCAATGAAATCTGCAGCAATTTTTGGAAGGAAGGGTTTCACTTCCGTCACTCTGGACAATTATCTTCAGTCGTTGTTGGTCCCGTTCTTGCAGGATCTTTCTCCGGCCGCACCGATGTCGGAGATTTGATGTTTTATCGGTTCCTGATATTCACGGTACACTGGTGAAATGGTCATACGGGAAAATCCCAAATTCGCTACCTCGGAGATGCAGTGTCTCATCGCTCGTGTGCCGACTATAACACCACGCTCAAACTCATTTAAATCTTGATAACCTGCCATTGTAGCAGCAGTAACCGATCTAATAACTGCGCCAGACATTTGTCTTATATAGGCTTTGCGACCGCAGCGCCGTATCCTGCCTGTTTGCATTCCTCTGTATTTGAATACGCATGCCTACAACAGTTACTTTGCCGCTTCAGTGTATTTCTCAATAGAGAGAAGTCTTCAGACGTGCCCCAAGGGAGTACTATTCACATTATTTATCAAAGACTGTACACAACATCGAAAGTTCCATGCTGTTGTGTACAGAGAAATCGCAGCGCTAGAAAATTGTAGTGAAATGCAGGAAGACCTGCGGAGGATCGATTATTGGTGCAGGAGTGTGAATTGACCATCAGCGTAAACAAATGTAACGTATTACCTATACGCGGAAGAGCCTTTATTGTGTGACTACACGACTTTAGAACAATTACTGGAAGCAGCTAATTCCATAAAACATTGGGTAGAACGCATACGGTGGAAAGGCAAATGCCAGACTCAGATTCACTGAAGAATCCTCAAGAAAGGTAGTTCCTCAATAAAGGACGTAGCTTACAAAGTCTCTAATGACGTCGATGTCGACGGGTCTCTTCCTTCCCTTCTCCCTTTCTTTCTTCCTCCCTTGCTTTCATGAGTGATACATCATTCCAAGACTCGGAATGACAATATTATCACACAACCCCTGTAACCGACATAATTGCTCAATAAGTGAAAACCCGCGTTGTAATAACTAATAATGAAGGAAACAAAGTCGTATGGCATTGTTGGCTGGAGCAAGCTAAATCGCCTAACTGGATAAGTATTTGTGTCCTTCGGGCACAAAGGCACCTTCCCTTCGCGAAGTGTGAGAGTTGTGTGTTTAAGTGTGTCTAGTAAGTGTAGGTGCCTCTAATGGTGTGTGTGTGTGTGTGTGTGTGTGTGTGTAGTGTTGTGTTTGTTTTTGTGTTGGATGAGGGTGAGAGAAGCGAGAGGGTGCCCGCATGTGTAACGTCTCTGTTTTACATCATCACAAAACGTGGTGTTTTCACACTACGCCCTCCACAGCCTGCTTGCTCAGGACGAATAATCCTAGCGTTTTTCACAAGCACAGCTGGGGGCATAGCCTCACAAAAACGTTTTTTCAGGGGTTCTTAACCTATGGGAAGCTCAGACTAAGCATACTGACAACGAAATGTCGGTGAGCCCAGCATTTGAGCAAATCTGACTGGCTCCGCCTCGTTGCGCTTACACAGCCGACCGCCCGACTACGAGAAAGAAAGTTGAACACACACACACACACACAACGGCAACCAAAACACTCACAGCATTCTACAGGGCCGATTTTATGGTGAAATTGACCTCTCTGATGACGGTCTTTGTTTGTTACAGGAACGAAGACGCTGCAACTGATCCAGGAAACATCGTCGGTCGCCACCAACTACCCACTGGTAACATACCTTTAACATCTATTCATGAACTGTGGCAGCTGGCAACACAAATTAGCCAGTAGCCGTACAAACCGTGCAGGCCGTGACAGGGTTTTCTTTTTTTCGACGCCGCTTGTCGTGGCACTTTTATCCCTCTGTCGTATAACTGCTGTTCTTCAACCACTTTTTGTCTGTAATATCCTGTATGGGGCCATCTTAGTGGGTGATCGCATCTAGATCTACAGACAACACGAGAATCTCCCGTCCTGTGACTCCTCGGCAGAAATACTAATCCTTTCGTAGAGGTGACAGCAGAACATTTTGCGATGGTCACCGTGCAAGTGCGGGCATGAGTGGCCCCAGTGATTCTTAGCCAATCGGAAACTGCATGATCCAGGCATTTTCATTAGCTATTTCGTGCCCTCGCTGATACCTCTTCAGTATGGTGCTGCTTCCTCCAGGACTTTCAGAAGTTTTTTTCCAACGAATGTTGGAAAACGGTAAAATATTGGGCCAAGGTAAATACAATTACTATCAAAACAGACGAGAGCGTTGATGTTCACCCGTTGCCGCCCGGGTTTGAGAGACAGGCTGAATCTTCACTATCAGGAAACTCTATGGAGCAATCAGGTCAAGCACCTGGGGGCCACATTCAAGATACTTTTCAAACTGTGTGTAGAGGTTGGCGAATGAGTTGTAAAACTCATCCAACTATACTGTCTACTGGCCAGCTAGTAGATGAAGGTCAATACGAAAGCCTTTCCCCCCCCCCCCCCCCCCCCAAGCTGCTTTATATGGTTGTTCCATGTGGAGGACAACCAGACCCTCTAATTTCAAAACCATCCAGACGTGGCAAAATCGGTATCGTCGACTCATTATTGCGGCACCAAAGTGGGCAAGAATAGGCGAACTTCATGAAGACCTTAAAAAACCACCCAGTAAAACATCGTCCAACGCAAACACCAGACCATGGAAAAAGTAGATGCCTGTGACCCACATCGCGTCATCTAGAACATGTTGGATCAATAGCTCCTGTGCGCTAGCACCGGGTCCAGGTGCCTTGAGCGATCATCGGAGTCCCACAGTGGCTATCTACCAAACTTTCACGCACATACTGTAAGGATCAAAGGACACAAGGCCCAGTGCCCTTATCACGATTGCATTTAAGATAAAGTTACATCTTGACCGTCCACAAAAAGAAGGATGTTGGGACACACCTGTCTTTATCGGAAAATTATTCGGCCCTCGTCAATAAAGCATGCCCAGACCATCAGCCATTTAGGAGGACTCCTGAAGAACGAGCCCATGATCCCTAAGATAGATAAAGCCCCCTTCCCCTGACAACCGGAAATTGGCCCTGAATCCAAACAGCGAACAGGAACAGCATACAGGCACAGCCAGGAAATGATATGTTACAGGATGACCGAGTGGAATTCTTCAGTGGGTCAGTCAGGTGGCTAGTTAAACTCACGTGTTGGACTCCTCCTCCTTGGCCGTGGCACTGTCCAGCAACCGCACGATGTCGTCGCGGTTGTTCATGGCGGCCAGCTCCATTGGCGTATGGAAGTCGATGTCCATGGCCCAGAGGTTGGCGCCCCAGTTGATGAGGAAGGTGACGCACGCCTTGTGGCCGCGCGCAGCCGCGAAGTGCAGCGCCGTGTTGCCGAAGTTGTCGCAGCGGTCCACGTCGCCCCTGACAACAGGTAAACAACTCATCAGCGTCGGACTTGAAAGGGACCTCCGGAGGAGAACAGCTGTGGACTACATCGCGTCACCTAGAATATGTTGGATCAGTAGCTGGGACTGCAAAGAATTTGGTTGTTCTGAAAATATCTTTGGGTCGCCACTGCTAGATTTTGTATTCCATTCTCGCTGGAGTCTATAGATCTTATCTGAAGCAAGGCATCTGCAGGGGACGACATTCCCTCAGAAGTATTGAAATCCTTGGGAGGAAATACCATTTCAACTGGTACACAAGATACATGGCACAGACGAAATACACTTAGAATTTAGTAATCCCACTTCCACTAAAGGCAAGAGCTGAGAAGTGTGAACACTGCGAAATCATCAATTTAATAAATCATGACTGCAAAACACTACAGCGATTACTTACAGATCAGTGGAAAAACTGGTAGAAGCAGACCTTGGGGAAGATCAGTTTGGATTTTGGAGAAATGTGGAACACATGAGGTAATACTGGCCTTTCGAATTACCTTAGAACGACAAAAGTTAATTAACAGCAGTTACAGATTAATAGAACCTGTTGACAATGTTTACTGCAATGCACTTTTTGCAATTCTGAAGGTAGCAGGGAAAAAAATATGGAGACTAAATTTTATCTACAATTTGCAAATAAACCAGTCTGCAGAGATAAGAGCCAAAGGCCATAACAGGAAGGTAGAGACTGAGAAGTATAGTAGCTTATATTCCATATTGTACAGTCTGTATATGGGCAAGCAGTAAAGAAAACCATGAAGGAATTTGGAAAGGGAATTACAGTTCAGGGAGACGATATAAAAAAATTTCAGATTTGCCAGTGGCACTGTAATTTTGTCAGACACGGCAAGGAACTTGGAAAAGCAGTTGAAAATGAGATATAAGATGAATATCAACAAAAGCAAAACAAGGGCGTTGGAATATAATCGAATTAAATCAGGCGATGCTCAGGCAGTTAGATAAGGAAATGAGACGCTAAAATTAGTCGATAGCAAAGTAACTGACGATGGTCGAAGTACAGTAAAATGTACACTAGGAGTAGTTGGAAACTTGTTTCTGGAAAGTAGAAATTTGTTGACTCCCCATCTGATCATAGGCCTCATGTCAAGAATACTTATGTCTGCATACAGATTTCAAATTTCCCTCACTGAGAAGGTAGCAAGACCTTGCGTTTAGCAGGATCAGTATTGGTAAAATTGAAGCCTTATCAAATTATAGTTTAATCTGTAATAACTTCATGGTAGTTTTGTATAAAGCAATGAATACCACATTGTCCAGTGATGTAAATCATTTATTGTCTTACATCTAAGTATACTTCTGGTCCATTGTGCGACACTGAAGAATACAGATGCACAATTAATCAAGGGATCCCAGGAACTTCAGACAAACCTAACATTTGCACAGAACTTAGCAAGAGGCCGACATTGGACAAACATGCGGAGCCCGTATGTGAATACGTTCAATTTGACGCTAGTGTGGCCTATTCTTGAGTACTAGTCGAGCGTTCGGATCCACAGCATGTCGGATTGACGGAAAACAATGAAGCAGTTCAGAGGCGGCCTGCTAGATTTATTACTGGTAGGTTCGGGCTGGTTCCAATGGCTCTGAGCACTATGGGACTCAACTGCTGAGGTCATTAGTCCCCTAGAACTTAGAACTAGTTAAACCTAACTAACCTAAGGACATCACAAACATCCATGCCCGAGGCAGGATTCGAACCTGCGACCGTAGCGGTCTTGCGGTTCCAGACTGCAGCGCCTTTAACCGCACGGCCACTTCGGCCGGCGGTAGGTTCGGGCAACACGCAAGTATTACGGAAATGCTTCGGGACCTCAAATGGCTGTACTTGGAGGGAAGGCGACGTTCTTTTCGAGGAACACTACTCAGAAAATTTAGAGAACCAGTATCTGAAGCTGACTGCAGAACTATTCTACTGCCGCCAACATACATTTCGCCTAAGGACCACCAAGATAAGATACGAGAAATTTGGGCGATGTGGAGGCATGTAGACAATCTTTTCCCCAGCTCCATTTGTGAGTGGAACAGGAAAGAAAATGACTAGTAGTGGTACAGGGTACCGTCCGGCTTGCGGAGTATTTACAGGGTGACAATTATTGAACTATATAAAAAATAAACGTAAATTAGTTACAAAATACTAAGTGCACATACTTTATTCGAAGTGTAAACGTCACTACAGATATTCGGATTTAAGTTATGACTCGTTCAATATGCCTGCCTTCATTGGCGATGATGTGGCGTTGAAGAATAGCGAAATTCTGCATGACCCGCTGAAGTGTCGGAACATCGGTGCTGTCGATGACCTTCTGAATGGCTGTTTTCAGCTCAGTGATGGTTTTGGAGCTATTGCTGTACACTTTGTCTTTAATATAGCCCCAGAAAAAGGAGTCGCATGTATCCAGATCCGGAGAATATGGCGATCAACCTAGGCCTAAGGCAGTGGCCTCTGGGTACCACAGAGCCAGAATGCGGTCCCCGAAGTGCTCCTCTACGACATCAAACACTCTCCTGCTTCGATGGGGTCGACCTTCGTCTTGCATGAACCACATCTTGTCGCACTTTGGATAATGGGGATGAAATTATCTTCTAGAACCTTCTTGTACCGTTTGGTAGTCACCGTACCATCAAGGAATGTCGCACCGATTATTCCGTGACTGGACATTGTACACCACAGTCACCCGTTGAGAGCCGGCCGTGGTGGCCGAGCGGTTCTAGGCGCTTCCTTCTGGAACCGCGCGACCGCTACGGTCGCAGGTTGGAATCCTGCCTCGGGCATGGATGTGTTTGATGTCCTTAGGTTAGTTGGGTTTCAGTAGTTCTAAGTTCTAGGGGACCGATGACCTCAGCTGTTATGTCCCATAGTGCTCAGAGCCATTTGAACCATTTTCACCCGTTGAGAGTGAAGAGACTTCTCGATCGCGAAATGCGGATTCTCAGTCCCCCAAACGCGCTAATTTTGCTTATTGACGAAGCCATCCGAATGAAATGGGCTTCGTCGCTAAACCAAACTATGCATGCGCATACTAATTCCCATTATGCCCCGCAGCCAAACGTGCAGTAGAGCGTCCTAACGCAAACCGTTGAGAAGTTTCATATAGTTCAATAATTGCCACCCTATATGTAGATGAAGATATAGTTTGGTTGAAAAGTGAGTGGGATACGTCAAAAAATAGTAAAAAGAAAATAATTGGGAGAAGCCGCTTTGAAAGATACGAAACTCTAAAGTGTACGGATGTATCACAAGACCACAGCTACACAAGTAAAATTATTGTGCCACTTCATCTTCAGAGTGACTTATACTCTGCCTTATAAATGTATGGCGTGTTTGTGACTAAACCACATTAACGAGCCTAGTATACTCTTCACTAATGTACCCATCCTTGTTGCAACTTTTTATATGAATTATGCTCCTCATCTCTTAGAAGCTCGTCGCTTTACATTTTAACTGTTTGCGTAATACCGTTTACTGTACGACGTTTCAATGCCGTCAGTTTTGATTTTCCTTTTTTCTCAGTTAAACGTTTTATTTCCACACAGCGCTGCGACCAAAAGTTACGGCTGCGGAAACTTCTTTTTCTATTCCAGGTCAGTGGTCTATTTCTTCACTCTAAGAAAACTTTCTTCACTCATGCGATCTGCTCTTCTTCGATTCGACTATTGTACTGTATACAAGTGTTCCTCTATTTGAAGTATTTATTGACAGGTCCTCGATTTCTCATTAATTTAAACCAAATTCTGTGCAAATAAATTTATCGTTCTAAATGCCAGATATAAAAACATTGTCATCAGCTTTATCTGTTCTCCTTGTAACTTTTTCCTGATCTAAACTCTTTCATTTCATTCATTGTCCCATCGGAATACAATGTAAAGACCAACGACGATTACATACTTACCTTATACTATTTTTGACAAGAGGTAACTTTCTACATTATTCAGTTACTAATTCAGCTCAATTATCACAAATATTATTAGTTGTCTGTTGACGTATTCCACGCCTGCAAACAGCAACATTTGTTTGCCATTTAACCAGAAATATGGAGTTTGTGGATCCTCATGGGTTCAAAACACTTCATTTGTTTTAGCGAAAGTTGTAATCTTTGTAAATGTGACGAAGTGCTTCAATACATTTGTTTCTGTTTTTCGCAATGTAGGTTGTTTCATAATACATCAACATGAGCGCACCAAGACAGATCTGATCGTGGTAGACAATTAAATATATAAAAGAAATAAACATTATATTTTTAAGGAGAAGAGAAAGAGTGTACAATTGTTGCTTAAAAGGCATTTGGCCACTTAGCCGTACAATCAGCTCATTCCATTACACTACCTGAGCCGCAGATAGGGAGATCGTCGATGATGTGAAACATTTCAAGAAAACACCAAAAATACGAAAATTATTATGCTAATGTTTCTGCCACAGATTCTAAAACAGACTGACCTCGAAATCGCACAAAAGGTAAAAAAATTATATATTTTTTCATTTACACATTAATTATAAAGATTTACACATTTAAATGTGTGCCTGTTGTAACAAATCATCATCAAAAACAAAAAGTCTGCATGGCGTATTTACATACATTGTATTACAGCATTGAAGCTGTACTGAAGCCAGGTATCGTATAGCACTCATGTTACGTGATATACTAAATAATTACCTGAAATTGTTCTCTTATATAATTTATCAGTGGAGTAAAAGAAGCTGGCCGCCAAAAAATTCTTTAGGCTCCTCTTAAAATGTTCTTTATTGGTAGCCAAAACATTTAACGTTGTTGGAAAACTATATAAAATACATGATCTTCAAAAATGGACATATTCTACTACGTATATAGGCGAGTTAAAGTATTTATGAAGAACTTATTTCTAGAACTGACTCCATGAACCGGACTGGTAGTTTGAAAGAGAGATATAACATTAATGATAACTTTCGTTAAGAAATAAATACACTGACTGAAAAGGCAGTAATTAATATATCCAACTCATTAATGGGGGTTCTGTAAGAAATTCTTGAACGCAGCCCAAAAATATTCATATTATACGCTTTTGGATCCATAAAACTTCCGCTTGGGCTGATGAGCTACATCAGGATATGATACCGCATGACGTTGTGAAGTTACAATAAGCACAGTGTGTCTGTTTTTATTTCTATTTTTGTGGTCTTATATCCGACACTATTTGTTTTGCACACAAAAACTTGTTTAAGCATTTTCGTAGTATCGGTATATGCCACTCATCATCATCATTGTTTTCCAACTCCAGATTCACGAGTGTGGTGTACAAGCGCTCGCCATCTCGTACCGTCTTCATAGATCTTCTGTTCCAGGACAGCTTCCCATTTGTGTCCTTTCTCCTGCACATCTGATCTTACAGTCTCTATGAAGCGTTTTCTTGGTCTTCCCCGTGGTCTTCTTCCTACGAAGCTCAGGTTGAAATACCTTTTTGGCAGGTCTTTGGCTGTTCATTCTCATTATGTGCCTACACCACTGAAGCTTGCGTTTCTTTATGACACTGGTAACAGGAACCTCAATACCAGCTATTTTTCTGCACTTCATTCCTGATTTTGTCCTTTCAAGTTGTTTGATTCACAGTTCTAATGAATCTCATTTCCGTTGCCTGAATTCTGCTGAGGTCTTTGTTTAGTAGGGTACAGGTCCCTAAACCGTATGTTAAGACTGGTACAAGATAGGTATGGTACATTGTCGCTTTTTATTTTCGTGGCATTTTATTATCCCAGAGATTCCTGATTTGACTGTAAAAATTGGATGCTTTCTGCGTCCCTCTGAGTATTTCCTGCTTAATGGGATTTTCTTTCGAGATCATGCTTCCTAGTTACTTGGAATGTGTAACAGATTCTACTTTGACTCATTCTACAAATATATTTGAGATTATTTATTGCCTGTTGACGGTCATTTCTACTGTCTTTGTTTTACTTATTTTTAGTCCGAAATTTTTGAATGCGTTGTTCCAATCATTAAGTTTCTTCTGTGCTTCAGCTTCTGTCTCTCACCATACTATCAAACCATCAGCAAAAACCAGGGCATTTGGTTCGCTGTCGCCCTTGTTGTGGCATCATACACAACCATCAACCTGGCGCAAGGGAGATAGGGCATCTTCCCTATCAACTACTTGAGTAAATCTTGCGTGGTGCCTCCACGCTGCGGGAGTGGGCATCCTCCACTTCAGTGGGCCAGTGTGAAAGGATGGCTAAGTTCAGGCAGGGACCAACTCCACGGGGTACAACGTGGAACAAATGCCCAGGGTTATGGGCGAAGACCTTAACGGCACCTTCGGCAGAGACGGAGACCTTCGGAATGGTGGAGATGCCGGATGAGGCAACCCATCCTCCCTGGAGATAATTAGAAGAGGACACCATTGCCTTGTGAAGAAGAGGGATCTTCAAAGGCTAAGGGAGTAAACCCTGAAATAAAATCCTAACCTGCGATAGGCCTAGCATGCCAGCAGCTGAGCAAATATATACTGCTTTCAAATCTAAATCTATATGCTACTCCCAAACGAATTTATTGTCAAGTTTTACGCCTAAGAATTTGGCTTTTACAGGGTGTTTCAAAAATGATCGGTATATTTGAAACGGCAATAAGAACTAAACGAGCAGCGATAGAAATACACCGTTTGTTGCAATATGCTTGGGACAACAGTACATTTTCAGGCGGACAAACTTTCGAAATTACAGTAGTTACAATTTTCAACAACAGATGGCGCTGCAAGTGATGTGAAAGATATAGAGGACAACGCAGTCTGTGGGTGCGCCATTCTGTACGTCGTCTTTCTGCTGTAAGCGTGTGCTGTTCACAACGTGCAAGTGTGCTGTGGACAACATGGTTTATTCCTTAGAACAGAGGATTTTTCTGGTGTTGGAATTCCACCGCCTAGAACACAGTGTTGTTGCAACAAGACGAAGTTTTCAACGGAGGTTTAATGTAACCAAAGGACCGAAAAGCGATACAATAAAGGATCTGTTTGAAAAATTTCAACGGACTGGGAACGTGACGGATGAACGTGCTGGAAAGGTAGGGCGACCGCGTACGGCAACCACAGAGGGCAACGCGCAGCTAGTGCAGCAGGTGATCCAACAGCGGCCTCGGGTTTCCGTTCGCCGTGTTGCAGCTGCGGTCCAAATGACGCCAACGTCCACGTATCGTCTCATGCGCCAGAGTTTACACGTCTATCCATACAAAATTGAAACGCGGCAACCCCTCAGCGCCGCTACCATTGCTGCACGAGAGACATTCGCTAACGATATAGTGCACAGGATTGATGACGGCGATATGCATGTGGGCAGCATTTGGTTTACTGACGAAGCTTATTTTTACCTGGACGGCTTCGTCAATAAACAGAACTGGCGCATATGGGGAACCGAAAAGCCCCATGTTGCAGTCCCATCGTCCCTGCATCCTCAAAAAGTACTGGTCTGGGCCGCCATTTCTTCCAAAGGAATCATTGGTCCATTTTTCAGATCCGAAACGATTACTGCATCACGCTATCTGGACATTCTTCGTGAATTTGTGGCGGTACAAACTGCCTTAGACGACACTGCGAACACCTCGTGGTTTATGCAAGATGGTGCCCGGCCACATCGCACGGCCGACGTCTTTAATTTCCTGAATGAATATTTCGATGATCGTGTGATTGCTTTGGGCTATCCGAAACATACAGGAGGCGGCGTGGATTGGCCTCCCTATTCGCCAGACATGAACCCCTGTGACTTCTTTCTGTGGGGACACTTGAAAGACCAGGTGTACCGCCAGAATCCAGAAACAATTGAACAGCTGAAGCAGTACATCTCATCTGCATGTGAAGCCATTCCGCCAGACACGTTGTCAAAGGTTTCGGGTAATTTCATTCAGAGACTACGCCATATTATTGCTACGCATGGTGGATATGTGGAAAATATCGTACTATAGAGTTTCCCAGACCGCAGCGCCATCTGTTGTTGAAAATTGTAACTACTGTAATTTCGAAAGTTTGTCTGCCTGAAAATGTACTGTTGTCCCAAGCATATTGCAACAAACGGTGTATTTCTATCGCTGCTCGTTTAGTTTTTATTGCCGTTTCAAATATACCGGTCATTTTTGAAACACCCTGTAATTTTATTATTAAAATGGACGTACATTTAAAACAGACATCCTTTTGCGCTTCCGGATTTAAGCCCCTGAACTCCAGCTAATAAGGAAGTAGCACAACCTTACGATTAAAGACAAAGACTCAGGGACCCTTAAAAAAAATTAGACGCTACATAGACCAGGTCCGCCTACGGAGCAACTGAATTCCGGATTTGGGCATCTCCTGCTTGACGCATCATAATATACCGTGTTGGTCGTCACGTTCGGCTGGTTTCGACACGCTGCCATATGCTAGTTCGACAGCGGCGAACCTCATATCTTGGCAGATAATTTGCTCCGCTTTGACAAAAAGAGCGTTATTAACAGACATCCCGATATCTTATCTCGAAAAATGATAACGGCGTCATGCTTTAGCATACTGTAAGTATAGCGCCCCAGTGCTGCCGTTAGTTAAAACCTTAAACGAGCGTAATTAATTCAACTAAATATTCTCTTGGCTTGAAGCGAAATTAAACATTAGATGACCGATAACCCAGGAAGTTTGCTTGCAGTTTATTTCTGGGAGATACATTTAAATAACGGAGTGAGGCAAGTCTTTTGTGTCTGCCTCTGCATCTACATTCTATACTCTGCAAACCACTGTGAACTGAATGGCAGAGGTTACGTCCCATTGTACCAGTTACTAGTGTTTCTTACCGTTCCTTTTGTCTTTGGAGAGCGTGAAGAATGATTGTTTAAACGCCTTCGTGCCCGCTGTAATTAATCTCGTCCTCACTATCGCTACGGGAGGGATATGTAGGGGGTTATAGTAAATTCCCAGAGTCATCATTTAAAGCCAGTTCTTAAAACTTGGAAAGTAGGTTTTCTCGGAACAGTTTACGACTACTTTCAAGAGCTACCAGTTCAGATTCTTAAGCCCCTCTGTAACACTCCCTCGTGGGTCAAACGAACCTGTAACCATTCTGCTTGCCCTTCTCTGGAAAAGTGTCGGTTAGACCGGTTAGACCGTCAGTGAGAGAGTACTTCGATTTCCTGCTGCTAATAAGGCGAGTACACCGTTCGCTTGTTACACATTTTTGCGAGCTTCAAACAGGTACAACTTATTTTCAGTTATCTGGGTAGTTACTATTTTATTTTTGTAATTTCTTGCGTGTTGGAGTGCCTACTAGACACAACCTTTTATTTTAATAACAGTGTAGTGTACAGTATCGCCGTTGCTATCGACCCTCGTATCGTACAGGCTTTTGTTTGTTTGGTTAGAACAGCTCAGTGTCGGTTAGACCGTCAGTGAGAGAGCACTTCGATTTCCTGCTGCTAATAAGGCGAGTACACCGTTCGCTTGTTACACATTTTTGCGAGCTTCAAACAGGTACAACTTATTTTCAGTTATCTGGGTAGTTACTATTTTATTTTTGTAATTTCTTGCGTGTTGGAGTGCCTACTAGACACAACCGTTTATTTTAATAACAGTGTAGTGTACAGTATCGCCGTTGCTACTGACCCTCGTATCGTACAGGCTTTTGTTTGTTTGGTTAGAACAGCTCAGTGTCGGTTAGACCGTCAGTGAGAGAGCACTTCGATTTCCTGCTGCTAATAAGGCGAGTACACCGTTCGCTTGTAGGGTAAACATAGTCATGTGTAGGAACTGTGGTTGTTGTGAGCGGACGCAAGGAGAATTGGCCACTCTTCGCGGGCAGGTGGAGGCTTTGTCTGTTAGGCTCATCGAGCTCGAGGCGCAGGCGTCGGCTCGTAGTGGCGTTGGGGCAACTGTGGTGAGACCTATGCCTACTTCGGTGGCCTTGGAATCGCATGGAACCCCTGATGTCGCTGCGTCTTCCGGCAGTGAGCATCTTACCGGTCAGCCATCACTCCAGGGTGAATGGCGGACAGTGGTGGGCTCGCGCGTGCCTGGCCGAAAGGCGAAGGTGGGATCTGGCCGCGTGGCAGCTGCCTTACCCCTTTCCAACAGGTACGGGGTGCTTCCTAGTGGTGATGACATCGTTTCCGAGCCACCACAGGATGCCTCGCCTGTTGGGCCAGTGGCCGATTCTCCGGCAAGGTCCCGACAGTCACAGAGGGCGGGCCTATTAGTTATAGGGAGCTCCAACGTTAGGCGGGTTATGGAGCCCCTTAGGAAAATAGCGGGTAGGTCGGGGAAGAATGCCAGTGTGCACTCGGTGTGCTTGCCGGGGGGTCTCGTCCGTAATGTGGAGGAGGCCCTTCCGGCAGCTATTGAACGCACTGGGTGTGACCGGCTGCAGATAGTAGCACATGTCGGAACAAATGACGCCTGCCGCTTGGGTTCTGAGGCCATCCTTGGTTCCTTCCGGCGGCTGGCTGATTTGGTGAAGACAACCAGCATCGCACGCGGAGTGCAAGCTGAGCTTAATATCTGCAGCATAGTGCCCAGAGTCGATCGCGGTCCTCTGGTTTGGAGCCGTGTGGAGGGTCTAAACCAGAGGCTCAGACGACTCTGCGACTATAATGGTTGCAAATTCATCGACCTCCGTTATTGGGTGGAGAACTGTAGGGCCCCCCTAGACAGGTCAGGCGTGCACTACACACCGGAAGCAGCTACTAGGGTAGCAGAGTACGTGTGGCGTGCACACGGGGGTTTTTTAGGTTAGAGGGACCCCCCCTTGGGCGAAACGATAAAATACCTGACGGCTTACCAGAGAGGACATTATCATCGTTGATAAAGAACGTCCGTCCTCAGAGACCAAAAACAGGAAAAGTCAACGTAATATTGGTAAACTGCAGGAGTATCCAGGGCCAGGTTCCTGAATTAGTATCTCTTATTGAAGGAAATAGTGCGCATATAGTATTAGGAACGGAAAGTTGGTTAAAACCGGAAGTGAACAGTAACGAAATCCTAGACACAGAATGGAATATATACCGCAAGGATAGGATAAACGCCAACGGTGGAGGAGTATTTATAGCAGTAAAGAATTCAATAATATCCAGTGAAGTTATTAGCGAATGCGAATGTGAAATAATCTGGGTTAAGTTAAGTATCAAAGGTGGGTCAGATATGATAGTCGGATGCTTCTATAGACCACCTGCATCAGCAACCGTAGTAGTTGAGCGCCTCAGAGAGAACCTGCAGAAAGTCGTGAAGAAGTTTCGTGATCATACTATTGTAATAGGGGGAGACTTCAATCTACCAGGTATAGAATGGGATAGTCACACAATCAGAACTGGAGCCAGGGACAGAGACTCTTGTGACATTATCCTGACTGCCTTGTCCGAGAATTACTTCGAGCAGATATTTAGAGAACCAACTCGTGAAGCTAACGTTTTAGACCTCATAGCAACAAATAGACCGGAACTTTTCGACTCCGTGAATGTAGAAGAGGGTATCAGTGATCATAAGTCAGTGGTTGCATCAATGACTACAAGTGTAATAAGAAATGCCAAGAAAGGAAGGAAAATATATTTGCTTAACAAGAGTGATAGGGCACAAATCGCAGAATATCTGAGTGACCACCATCAAACGTTCATTTCTGAGGAAGAGGATGTGGAACAAAAATGGAAAAAATTCAGAAACATCGTCCAGTACGCCTTAGATAAGTTCGTACCGACTAAGGTCCAAAGCGAGGGGAAAGATCCACCGTGGTATAACAATCATGTACGAAAGGTACTACGGAAACAAAGAAAGCTTCATCATAGGTTTAAGAGTAGTCGAATCATAGCTGATAAGGAAAAGCTGAACGAAGCGAAAAAGAGCGTAAAGAGAGCAATGAGAGAAGCATTCAACGAATTCGAACATAAAACATTGGCAAACAATCTAAACAAGAACCCTAAAAAGTTTTGGTCATATGTAAAATCGGTAAGCGGATCTAAATCCCCTATTCAGTCACTCGTTGACCACGATGGCACCGAAACAGAGGACGACCGAAGAAAGGCAGAAATACTGAATTCAGTGTTCCGAAACTGTTTCACTGCGGAAAATCGTAACACGGTCCCTGACTTCAGCCGTCGCACGGACGCCAAAATGGAAAATATTGAAATAAACGATATCGGAATTGAAAAACAACTGCTATCACTTAGTAGCGGAAAAGCATCCGGACCAGACGAGATACCCTTAAGATTCTACAGTGATTATGCTAAAGAACTTGCCCCCTTTCTATCAGCAATTTATCGTAGATCGCTGGAAGAACGTAAAGTACCTAGCGACTGGAAGAAAGCGCAGGTCGTTCCCATTTTCAAGAAGGGTCATAAATCAGATGCGAATAATTATAGGCCTATTTCGCTTACGTCAATCTGTTGTAGAATAATGGAACATGTTTTGTGTTCTCGTATTATGACGTTCTTAGATAATACAAATCTCCTTCATCATAACCAACATGGATTCCGCAAACAGAGATCATGTGAAACTCAGCTCGCCCTATTTGCCCAAGAAATTCACAGTGCCGTAGACACTGGCGAGCAGATTGATGCCGTATTCCTGGACTTCAGGAAGGCATTTGATACGGTTCCGCACTTACGTTTAGTGAAAAAAATACGAGCTTACGGAATATCGGATCAGGTTTGTGATTGGATTCAGGATTTCCTAGAAGAAAGAACACAACATGTCATTCTTAACGGTTCAAAATCTGCAGATGTAGAGGTAATTTCGGGAGTACCGCAGGGAAGCGTGATAGGACCTTTATTGTTTACAATATACATAAATGACTTAGTTGACAACATCGGTAGCTCCGTGAGGCTATTTGCAGATGACACGGTTGTCTACAAGAAAGTAGCAACATCAGAAGACTCGTACGTACTCCAGGAGGACCTGCAGAGGATTAATGCATGGTGCGACAGCTGGCAGCTTTCCCTAAACGTAGATAAATGTAATATAATGCGCATACATAGGGGCAGAAATCCATTCCAGTACGATTATGCCATAGGTGGTAAATCATTGGAAGCGGTAACGACCGTAAAATACTTAGGAGTTACTATCCGGAGCGATCTGAAGTGGAATGATCACATAAAACAAATAGTGGGAAAAGCAGGCGCCAGGTTGAGATTCATAGGAAGAATTCTAAGAAAATGTGACTCATCGACGAAAGAAGTAGCTTACAAAACGCTTGTTCGTCCGATTCTTGAGTATTGCTCATCAGTATGGGACCCTTACCAGGTTGGATTAATAGAAGAGATAGACATGATCCAGCGAAAAGCAGCGCGATTCGTCATGGGGACATTTAGTCAGCGCGAGAGCGTTACGGAGATGCTGAACAAGCTCCAGTGGCGGACACTTCAAGAAAGGCGTTACGCAATACGGAGAGGTTTATTATCGAAATTACGAGAGAGCACATTCCGGGAAGAGATGGGCAACATATTACTACCGCCCACATATATCTCGCGTAATGATCACAACGAAAAGATCCGAGAAATTAGAGCAAATACGGAGACTTACAAGCAGTCGTTCTTCCCACGCACAATTCGTGAATGGAACAGGGAAGGGGGGATCAGATAGTGGTACAATAAGTACCCTCCGCCACACACCGTAAGGTGGCTCGCGGAGTATAGATGTAGATGTAGATGTAGAAAAGTTCAGTATCCTCTGCTAGCCCTATTTGGTATGGGTCCCATATTGTAGGATGGATCGCACGAGCGATTTCTAAGAAATCCCCTTTGTTAACGGATTGCTTTTCCCCAGTATACTACCAATAATTCTATTCACTCTACTAGTGAGTCTATGTGATCATGCTACGTATTACACCCAGGTATTTCTATGAATTATCCGGTTACAGCCGTGATTGTTCGATATTTCAGTGATAGGACAGCTTGTTTCCATCCTTTTGTGACATGCACAACTATACATTTCTGAACATTTAAGGCCAGTGGCCAATCTCTGTACCACTTTGAAATCTTATCAAGATCTGACTGATCTGACGATCGCTGAGTCAACAACAGATGCGATCATACGATGAATATTCACAGAAGAATATCTGACTAATAGGTCCAGTCCCGTTAATCTTCATTAGTCCTTATATAGAATATACGTTACATCCAACTTTTATCTTTTTCTAGATCAATGAATAAACTAAACTCACTGTGCCTGATTGTGATGTTACTTTCCATCATCTGTTTTCTGTGCATCATTTGTTTCTATTTCTGCAAGACCCCGGTAGGTGGCAGCATCTGCATGAAGAAAGCTGTTAATCGCAGTGTCTTGTCTTCGAGAAATAAAGGAAATTACTATTTATTTTTAGTAATTTTGGACGATAATGCGCTTTTAGTATGCCCTACACTATCGAATAAGTGATAAACAATCACTTTCATCACAGCTTTCACCATCAGTTTCGTCACGACAATATAACGATATATACTTTTCGATGTAGTCCTCACTGTATCTACATTCGGCAACGACCTTCACTTTCGTACACCAGAGCAAACATTTTCATAATTTTTAGGTGTCCGATATTGAGTTTACTGACTATTTCAGTTATTTTCTAACACAAATAGTATTCACTCTGAAGGCGTTATAAAATTTTGCCGAGTCACACCAATTTTTGAAATTAGTATTTTAGTCTTATTTTCTCCCTGAACAATGCATTTACCACTAATATAATCATTTCATTTATAAAATCTAAGCTCAGTTTCATACTAGATGGCGAATGTTTAAGAACCGAAAGTGACATCGGGTGTGTCCCATGCAAGCGTAGTAAGACCTCTAATGTTTTCAGTGTACCAAAAAAAGAAATTATCAGATAAGGTTAACAATACCAACATATTGTTCGCTGCCACTGTCGGTTTCTGTGGGAACGTATTGTAGTTGGACGACCATACGGAAGTGCAGAAAGACTTGGATAAAATTTCTGCTTGATGTATTGAACGGAAACTCTGTTATAACATGGATAAATGCAACGTAATACACAAAACAATGGGAAACCACTGCCGGCCGAAGTGGCCGTGCGGTTAAAGGCGCTGCAGTCTGGAACCGCAAGACCGCTACGGTCGCAGGTTCGAATCCTGCCTCGGGCATGGATGTTTGTGATGTCCTTAGGTTAGTTAGGTTTAACTAGTTCTAAGTTCTAGGGGACTAATGACCTCAGCAGTTGAGTCCCATAGTGCTCAGAGCCATTTGAACCATTTGGGAAACCACTACGTGGTAACCGAGTTCAGTAGTAGTAGCAAACCTTTTGGAGCGTGTGTATAATAATCTTATATAATAATCTTAAATACCAGGTGTCTCATGTAAGGTCGTCAAGTGCATTTTCTCACGTGTTTCCACAGATATTTGCAATTTTTCTTCCAATGTGTATCTGGAGTCAGCCCAAACAAATGATGCTCACCAAATCTTTCGTGAGAGGCCGAGCGTCGGCTTGGTTCAAATGGCTCTGAGCACTATGGGACTTAACATCGGAGGTCATCAGTCCCCTAGTACTTAGAACTACTTAAACCTATCTAACCTAAGGACATCACACACATCCATGTCCGAGGCAGGATTCGAACCTGCGACCGTATCAGTCGCGCGGTTCCGGACTGAAGCGCCTAGAACCGCTCGGCCACCGCGGCCGGCGCGTCGGCTTGTTTCCCGTTACAAACGAAATAAATTTGCAGCATCACCCTGAGACGAAAACTTTTTGATCACCTGTTATACGTCTAAAAAGTATTTTCTTAGAGAAGGAATGGAAAATTTGAGGTCTAATGTCTCGTTGACAGCCCAGTTCTCGGGGGAGCACGGTATTGGAAGGTCAAAAACGAGGCAATTAAGCGACCGCGTCGTTCCGAAAGGACTCAGCCCAGAGTTTGCCTTAATATCTTCAAGGAAAACAGGGAAATCTTGAAACTGGATGACCAGTCAGAGATTCAAATCCTGCTGCTGCAGAATGCAGGTCCATTGCTTTAATAACTGCACCAATGTGTTGTTTGGGTAACATTTGAAAGCAGATGTGGATCTTAAGTTTGGGTGACTTCATGGTGCTATCGAAAACAAAAATTAGACTTCCTTCCAGCATTCTATTTCCAGCACGGTAATGGTTACAGAACTATAAAATCGTAGACACAACAGTAAATCACACAAGTATTCATCACAATCACACGGCACTGATACACACTTGACACATTACTCCGAGCACGCGAGAGGAGTCGTAACTCACTACTCCCGAATAACCCGAGGACACGCAAGGTAATGGGTTACAGCGTTCGACTTCGAAATAATGTCTAGGCATCGTCTGTTAGCTGAGGAAGGAACTGCGGTTCGCTTCCCACAGAGTTATTCTTCTATAAAAGTCATTGACAGCGGCGTGAAGTGACGAAGCATGTACTGAGCACGAACAAATGACAAACAGTCACCTCCGGTCGTATTCATGACTCCGTAACTTTTTGTCTCGTCACGAGTCCGGCGTGTAGTTACAAAGGAGGCGGAAGAAATAGATTCTACACGTTCACGCTGAGGACGTACAGCGAAATGAAGAGATGTGACGCTTGTTTTGCACTCCGCATGAACACCAATTTTCTTTGATTAAACTCTCAAATCCTCTGTCTTACATGTTGCATTTTTGGTCATCTACAGGAAGGTACTTTTCCTTATATTTAATGGCAGCGTATAGATTCACACATCCAAAAGAGGTACATACTACGCCTGTCGACCAAGTAGTTCGTATTCTGTCTGGGACAAATTGTGCCAGAAACAACTACGAAACAGTTCCAATTCCCAGGTTCAGGCCACGGTTTTAGGAAGATTTTCTTTGCTTGTACGGAAAATGTTGCAATTGGAAATCCCTACCCAGGTATTTTCTAAAGGAGATCTGTCAGCCTCACAGCTCTTACACACCATTCTAAGTACTGAATAGCGCAACGATTTTATCGGACTTCTTTCAGAGGACATTCCCAACTCGTCTGGATCGTCCTCGGCTAAAACCGAACTACCACGGACCGAGACGTCCGTCACGCTATGACCACAGCATGCCTGTGGAGGCATCGATTCGCGCGCTTTGCCGGAGACAGCAGCTGCGATGTACGTTTAACACCCCAGTCTGCCTTCGGCAGCGGAGCAGCTCGGACTTGTTTACGTCCCGGCTGCGAACGTTCGCGGAAGAAGCGGTGTTTACACCGTCGTTACTCGCGTGTGTTACTGTTTGAATCGTACGCAGTGGCACACAGTTTTCGAAAAACCAGTTCACGTTCTGTAACGAGTATGCCAGACCGAAGGCTTTCGAAATCGAACGTTTCTTGAGGGACGAAGTGCATATTAATTACACGGAGCTTATTGGAATTCACTTATCAATCGTGAGCAGCACTCTTTACGTACAGATGATTGACGACGCAAGCATGTGATAGAAGTGATAGAATTATTGAAGCCGCCAAACGAGGATTCGAGTTCCGACACTCCGATGGTCGTATTGGTGAAGTTTTAGTAGGGTTCGGGCCTGGGCGTGCGTACGATTCGAATCTTCGAGCTGCCTTTCGAGGTACCCGAATCATTGGTCACTGAATCACTCCAGCCATACGGCAAAGTAATTAGTCGTACGGCCGAACGTTGGGCAAGTTTTAGCACGTATCCAGTGCTTAATGGTGTCCGACAGGTGCGGATTACCCTCACGAAACATGTGCCGTCGTACATAAACATCGGTGGCTGTAGAACTATTGTCATCTATGATGGACAGCCCCGGACATGCTCCGGGTGTGGTGGTGAGGGACATCTGCGCGTATGCAGAGGCGACTCGTGCAACTCCCCAGCGGAGTCTTCCAGAATCCGACTACACCAACGTCACTGCCGCTCACTTACGAGCTTCGCGGGGAGGTGACGCCGAGGTCGGAGCGCACTATCGAACCAATTGATTGAGGCGCCTTATGGCCCCACTGAAGAAGGAATGGCTCCGACCAACCTTCAATCCCAGACACTGCAGGTGGTGGAGAAAGAGGATGATAGCATCACGCAAGGCATGAAAGCTGAAGTGGAACTGCCCCAGGGCGTTGTGGCGGTGGCGAGACAACAGGGGATACAAGATTCGCCGACACCAGAGGCCGAGGTTAGGGCCCGCAAACAACGCTCGCCGAAGCGCCGCAAGAAGCGCCGACTAAACTCTGCGGAGACGCTCCCTTCTCTTCTTGGGAGCCCAGATGAGTCTAACACTATGGACCTGTCTGACTTGGAACCACAAGCTTCGGATGTCGCTGACCATATGAATTCGGACAGTGAAAAATGTCATGTCGTTCAGACGACGCATCCGTTCACGGACCCGACACCCATTCTGCGGCGGAGTTTAAAGCTGCGAAAGATCCACGGATGCCATACATCAGCACAGCACAGGGCAGTTTGGAGCACACCAATAATATCAGCTGGGACGCGCAGGACGAAGAATCACCGATACGGACCCATCCATTGGTGGGGACTCGCATCCGCATTTCAAGAAACCTAATGCCGCAGGGAGACGTCCGTCGGGCGACCCTATGCAGATGTGCAAAGGAACTATCGATACGGTGAATTTTCGTCATTTTAACATTACGCGGAGATGACAGTTACTCGAACCTAGGCATACAGAATAGGGATAGTGAATGTAAATACCATTATATCGCCCATGAAACAGCAGTTGTTTAGGGACATGATATACGCGTCGGATGTGGATATACTGATGGTGCAGGAAATTTACATTCCTGAGTTCCAGGAAATAGATGGATACATCTCCTACACCTCGCCTCACTCGGACAACGACAGCGGAACGGCGATATTGGTCCGGGACGGGATTCCGGTTCGCGACCTGGCTTATCTGCCTTGGCACGAGGACTGGCGATAACTGTTAATGGAATACGTCTTCTCAATGTTTATGCCCCTTCCGGCACATAGAACAGACGCCCGCGTGCGAGATATTATTCGGAAGAGATTGTGCCCTAATTTATCGGCAGATTCGATCATTTTATTATAAGTGGTGACTTCAATTTTGTTTTAGCCAAAAAAGACCAGACTCCACATTACAATACCTGTCGTGAACTGCAAGTGCTATGCCTGGACCTGGAGTTATGCGACACCTGAGACAGGATTCATAGGAACCGTGAGGGATACACTTTTTTTACCAGTCACTCGGCGAGAAGACTTGATCGAATATATGTTTCGGTTGGCCTGCGGGATAATGTGGTCGACGCGGAACGATGACCTGCGGCATTTACTGATCATCTGGCTTATATTTGTAGCACAAAACTCCTTCGGCAAAGTGTGTGGCGAAGCCGCGGGGCATGGAATCTCAATTCGTCACTTTTTACGGACCCCGAATGTCGTCAGAGAGTCGAGGAGGTATGGGTCACATGTCAACGCCGTCTAACAACATATGCCTCAGTGCTTCAGTGGTGGCTCGAATATACTAAGCCAGAAATAAGAAGACCTCTCATACAGTATGTTCGGGATAAGACGAGATGGCAAAGAGACACTCTTGATTATTATTACTGCCATGCTTCGTCAGCTGTCATTCCAGGTGCCGTCTGCAGAACCTCATGCAGAAGTTCATCGTGTCAAGGCACAAATCCTATCGATCACGCGACGACGACGGGATGGCATCCCAATACGGGCAAGATGTCTCGACACCATCACTGGGGAACGTACCTCGATGCACCATGACTCGCGGGAACAAAAAAGTTACCGCCAGACATCGGTCACAGTACTCCACGGTTTAGATGGCTATCAACCGACGACACAACAGGACATTGCCAATGAATTTTTGGAGCATTTCCGCCCCCTATATGCCGGAACACCGACGGACCGTCTAGTGGGGGAAGACATATTGCAGCCTCTGCAAACGACATTGACGGAGACGGATAAGGCAGCACTTACGGAGCCACTCACAGAAGACGATATAAAGGTGGAACTCAAAAAAGGAGCAGTCCATAAATCACCGGGCCCAGATGGGATTACGTTAGAGTTTTATCGAGAATTCACGGACATGATGATGCCACAGTGGGTGTCGATGTACAATGAGGCGATGCGTCCTGACATGCGCCTACCGTCGGATTTTGTGACGGGCTTTCTTTTTCCCATCCCGAAGATGGCGGGGAGTCGCAGTGTTAATCAATATCGGCCTCTCACTATGCTAAACACCGACTATAAAATCTTTGCACGACTGCTAGCGTCTCGTCTCAAACTGGCGATATTCAGGACAATATCCCGTGATCAGGCTTGCCTAGGGGTGCGAAGCAACATCTCCTCGGCGTTAAGTGAATACCTTAACGTTACCGCCCTTTCGGAAACGTGTAGAATGCGAGCAGCGATGATATCTGTGGACTTAGATTGTGCGTTCGACTGAACAAACCATGACTTCTTGGCGTTAATCATTAGCCGAATGACGGTTCCACCTGTTTTCATCTTCGTAGTTATGAGGCTAATACGAGGGGCTACATCGACGGTGATTATAAACGGTCGGGAAGCGGGCTCGTTTCGACAAAGGTGCCCACTCTCCATGATGTTATTTGCGATAGCACTCGAGCCGGACGACCTGATCCTTCTTGTCAGATCAGGACATGAAGTGCGTCAGGCTGTAGAACATCTATACTCTTACGGGATAGCGGCAGGCAGTGTCGTTAACATGACGAAATCCAACATCATGCACACTGGACGAGGTCTGAAGGACGTACCGGGACCGTTTCAGACGGTGGAATCGCTGAGATATCTAGGGATCACATTTACCCGTTCACTATGGCGGTCAGCGGCGGCGAGTTCTCGGCGGCTTCTGCAGAATGTTTGTCTGACGATACGCAACAACTCACTGAAAGCCTTTGACATGATCCAACATGTGGCTTACACCAACGTTCACACAGCGTCAAGACTGCCCCATTTCGTGCAGATCCTACCAATACCAAAGTACTGGGATGTTATTTAAGATCAAATAATACACGTTAACCCTACAGATCCGGAACGGTGGCCTCAACCTCACAAACGTGCGAAAGAAAGCTTTGGCGCTTTACATGCGAGCGATGATACGAAATTGGCAACAACGAAAGCATACCATAACACCAGCTCTGATAGAAGTACGTGTTCCGCCTTCGCATGAACCCCCGATAGCGGTGTGCAACATTTCGCCTTCTCTTGCACACATTGCCTCGTTTCGTGTTGATTATAGTTATGTTCGTCTGAAAGTACCTTCGACGAGAATACCCACAACTCGGGAGATCTATTGGTGCTTGATGGATCACCATGGCCGCAACATAATGGAATTCAAATACCCAACGAGAACTTGGAAGCACATTTGATGTGCAGTGCATACTCCGTTACTGTCAACAGCAGCGAGATCGATGTGGTATATTGTTATAAACCGTAAACTTGTGACCAGGAGACGATTACATGCAATTCATATGGTCGATTCTCCTCTTTGCACAAACTGTGGACCGTTAGCAACGGAAGAACATTGTTTAGTGTGTGGCGCAGAGAGGGACGTCTGGATGCTGACGCGTCGAATGCTGGCCTTCCTTCGGCGCACTAACTACACAGAAATCACATCGGATGTACTTTTTCTACCGGACAAGGCTTTTTTTCCCAAACAAGAGACGTATGCGGTCAATTGGATCGCTGGACATGCGACAAAATATTTGTTTTCGTGCGATATTAAGTCAGTGATGGATTATTGGATATAGTTACAAGAACAACACGAGCTCATACGGAGTCATACGAAATACAGGACTTACTTTTCCAATTTTTTAGGAATTGTTTTTCACAACCTGCCCGACACCTGGGGTGTCCCAGAAATGAGAAGACTCCTGCAGCAGAACGACTAGAGACAGTACTTCACGGTTCAAATATACTGACATATTGCACACTGAGAAGACAACTGGCCCCCACCTGCTGGCCCAGAACTGACTGGATTATGTTAACGTGTCAATGGCAGGTATGGTGAAGATTATATGGCTGGATGCCAGATTCATGATACGACACCGCGTGCTGCAGGGATTGTGATGCAGATGATAGCTTCGTTACCACTCCCGTCTGTGACTAGGATTGTCAATTACTTTCTTCATGTAAAAAGAAAAAGGCGGCCTTTACGCTGATTTTATGGTTTCAAAATTCTTTTTGCTTTCTCGATACTTTTCTTATCCATACGACAGCACAATTATACGAATAAAGATTGTTTGTTTACCCTGCCTTCCTGTTCCACAAAAAAAGGCTCAGTCGGGTAAAAAAGCACGCGGAAGGTCCTCAGTTCGGAAACATAAAAAAATTAAAAAAAACACCCCGTATTTTTCATCCCGCTTCTCCGTTTTCCGGACGTCATTTTAAGCGTCTTAACTGCCTGAAGAAACTCGTATCTCTAAATCTTTTGTTTACCCCCATAAATAACACTTAATATACGTGCATATGCTGTACATTAAGTCCTTATAGCGTTAATTTAGTATTAGTTTAGTATGTGTGGATCGGATAAGTCAACAAGGAAGCATGTGTTCTTTGGAGTCAACCAATGACTATTGCTTTTCTGACTCAATAACTGGTATTTCATCTATGCTTCGTTCTTGTAACTACCACTTATATGCTGAAGACATCTAGTTTTATTTAAGCGCCAGCCCAAAGAACGTCGCTGTTGCCATATCGGGTATGAATGAGGACCTTCGTTCATTATCACAATATTCTCAAAACCTCGAACGCAAAATAAATCCTAAGAAGTTACAGGTCATCTTCATGTCATGTCGAAAGAAGTCAGCGGATGTTTTCGTGAAACGGTTCGTCCAATAGAATTGTATTTTTAAACGGGCATTGTTGCGTTACGTGATGCAAATTTGATTGTGAGACAAGATGAATTTCTAATGTTATATTTTGGTAATGTAATTAACCATGAAAAGCTGGGAACTGATGCCTTTTTAAAAAACACATATAAAAGATACTGAAATCGCACATTCCTTTTTATTCACATTAACATTTTCTTGATTGCATACAATATAATACGTACAGTTCTACACTTCACAATGCTAATGCATCATTATATAACAATATTCAGTTTTGACACTCTAGCTGAATTTTGGAGAATTTCCCAAAATCGGGTGGAAACAACAGAAATCTGCTGGGAGTTTGGTCTTTACTGTGAGATGAGTACTTGTCGGTGTACTCTGGTGGTATGCGCTTAGAAGCGTGCATTGTATTACAAATAATCGCTAAACAGTAACGCCAACGTCTAATGCTACGCATGTTTAACTGCCTAGATAACAATATACACTACTGGTGATGCTATCTAGGACTGGCAGTAGAAAGTATTAAATAATATGCAGCATTGTCAGAGCTGCTTTATTTTCAAAGGGACATGAGTCTAATAACCGATGTCTCTTTACTTTTAAAAGCGGCTGAGTCACTGAGTGATGCCCCTACAAAAACAACATTGTTTTTCCGAATCCTATAGAATGTACACTAACTGACAGACTGATGTCCCTTTAATGAAAGTTTGAGACGTTGCAACTGTAGTATCTGAAGCAATAGCAAACTCAAAATCACCGAATTAAGGACTGATGCCCATTTAAAAATACACGGTTCATATACTTCTTTACAGTACCCAACTAACATGTCAAAAACGCAAAGATTTCGACACAATCTTGGACAGGCATCTACATTGGGAAGAACAAACTGTTGTGGCATTGCATCCAAAAATTTAGAAAAATCTTTTCACCTCAAATGAAAAATTGCTCCAATCTTTCGACGTCCCAAATCTTTTCTACCGCGGTGTGGTCCAATATGGCACAAACGGCGCAATCTCCTGACGATTCGAGCTAGTTACGAATGGTTACTTAATATATATGTGTGTGTAACATTCATTTGTTTGGTCACTTGAATCCTCCTTATGCCAAGTTATACGGTGTATGTGACTAGATAGATGGCGTGATTTTCACACGCTCTTTACGTCGTCAGTTTGTTACTCACACGTGTCCTCATTACCTCTCATCACACGTCAGATATCTATCATCATTCCATAATTGCAGTACCAGCTCGAGTAAGTTCAGCATGTTAGCTGTACCTTTATATAACACTAAATCTTTCTCCATTCCCTTCTCCGTCATAATCACACGACTTTTGAACAAGCCAGTTGTTTTTTCAACAAACTGTCAAAATTCACACAACAGAATTATTTTCCGCTATCTGTTATTACTGTTTTGATTTTCCTTTCTTGCTGATTCTCCTCCATTTTCGGAAATTATTGAAATTTTTCTGAAGTCTCATTCTTTGTCTTAAGAAAATACACAAATCCCATTCGGGTGTAATCATCTTTCATTATGAGAAAATACTTTGCACCTCCTAATGACATAATTTTCATTGGTCCACACAGGTCTGCATGAACTTCTTCTCGTGGTTTAGAGACTCCACTGCCTCCAAGTGGAAAAGGATACCTTGTTTTTTTTGCTTTCATTGCATACTACACAGGTTTGCTTGCTTATGTTATTGTCTTCACATACCATTTCTTCTACAGCACCATTTTTCATTTTAATAAGATCCTTTGCATTTAAGTGACCTAATCTTCTATGCCAGCCAGATGCTGTAATCATTCCCAAAAAATAACTTCTTCTGTCAATGTTTAGCTTGTACACACCATTAATCACATCTGCAGTTGCGACTAGTTCATTAAGCTTGTTATAAATATTGCACTGATCACTATTAAATTCAACAAAACTTCCTTGTTCAGTCAACATGCTCATACGGAGAAAAGTTTTAGTTAGTTCTAGAGCACACACAACATTTTTACAGTAATATCAAAACAGTTCTTTCCGACTAGTATTGCTAAATCAGCTTCTCCAGAGCACAATACTGGGCTTTCTGTCTGATTTGCAGCCATCATTTTATGTATGTTAACATCATTTCTTCATTTGCTGTGGGCTGCACTCTAGCACCTGAATCAACATACCAGTCACTTCTGTCAAACGAGCCACTTATGAACACTGCACTGCAAACATTTATAGCGAGCACCGTCCTTCCTGTTTTGGTTACCTACTGTATTTCCATTTCAGTGAGAAAACTTTGATTTGCTTTGCTAACTTTTGGCCCTAAAAACACCACCAGTCGTGGTGACCTCTTCTACCATTTCAAGAAACTTACTTTTGATTGCGTCCGTTGTGACTGGAGTTCCTGAATGCTCAGTTGCCATTATCACCGGAGAACATTTTTCTGGAAATCCTACGAGCAATAACTAACCAATCCATTTATCATTAATAGCAAAACATGTTCCACTTAATTTCTGACCATTATCTACTATCTGGTTCACATAGCTCGTCAGTGAATCACATTTTTCTAGATGTGTTGACATTAGTGTTCTCAATAAATTTATTCTTCTCGCAAAACCAGAGTCGACAAACATTGATTTCAATTTCTTCAAAAATGGTTCAAATGGCTCTGAGTACTATGCGACTTAACTTCTGGGGTCATCAGTCGCCTAGAACGTAGAACTAATTAAACCTAACTAATCTAAGGACATCACACACATCCATGCCCGAGGCAGGATTCGAACCTGCGACCGTAGCCGTCGCTCGGTTCCAGACTGAAGCGCCTAGAACCGCGCGGCCACTCCGGCCGGCTCAATTTCTTCCACAAGTCCACTCTTGTTTTTGCTTCTCTTACGTGCACATATAAAAATGGATCAATCGTAAGAATTATCTTCGCTTTGGCCTTCGAATTTTTCGATGAAATTACTTCTGAGACGCATTTCGCTATTCCTTCGTGAATAAGCACATTTTCGATAGCGAACGCCCAATCTCCGTAGTTCTCACGTCCTTTCAGCTTCGTTACATTAATTAGCTAATTCGTCGACTCGAACAATTCTTCTTTGTGAAAAGAAGCACACACTGGACTTTGAATCACGAGACATGGGTTTTTAATCAGCGATCCCTTATTCTGTTAACCATCGGTTATCTAGATACCTCAGCCCATAACCTGTTGAAGTGCCGTGGATATTGAGAACATGATAAAGATGTACACTTTCGGTGATTTATTATAACATTTCACATTGGTACACTTTACGACATGTTAGCACAAGCACAATCAATATGAACAAACCGGAACAGAACAGAATAGCGTGTAGGAACAAAGATGTAAAAACAGTCAAAAGTAATACAGAAATAGCTTACCACATATCAATATCATTTAAATGGATTTGACCAGCTTAAATATGGAGGAGCGGCCTGAAGACCATACTTATGCTAGACGAAATAATTAAATAAATTTTGTGCATCGTATTCTGACGTGACATCACGATTTTTTCTCAGTTTCACGCAGAGAAGGACCAAGAAGTAAATAAACGCCACTGCCTGCTTTGTTGTTAGCCTGTCCGTGCGTCAGGTCGCATCCATAAATCGCGTCGCCTTAACACTTGTTGTGCCAGCGAAAGCCTACGCTTGCACGGCGTTAGTAAACAAACACCGGCAGAGCGCGGCACAGTCAGCAAACTGCATCCCCCCCTTCTCACAGCACGGCTCCCAAGCAAACAGCGCTCAGCCATGCAGCCACGCCAGGGTCGCGGCTAGAAATGCTGACGTGGGAACCGAGGATCTCCATAGCGTGCTATGTCATAATCACACAGGTCTACAAATTTACTCATTGAAAAACCTTTTTAGTCTTTTTAGGTGAGTTTTGGGGGCAGCATTAGGCATCGATTGACTAGAACAGGGGAAAGGGATACAGTAGGAGAGGAATGGGTAGTTCTGAAAGATGAAATAGTGTAATCAGCAGAGGATCAAATAAGTAAAAAACGCAAATCCAAACACAAATCCTTGGATGTCACACAAAACATTGCATTTAACTAATGAAAGGAGAATATGTACAAAATGCAGCATGTGAAGCAAGCGAAATGGAATTCAAACGTCTAAAAAATGAAATTGGCACGAAGTGCAAAACGGCTAAGAAGAAATGACTAGAGGAAAAATGTAAGGATTTAGAATCACATTTCGCCAGGGGGAAGATAGCGACCGCCTACAGAAAAATTAAAGAGACCTTCAGAGAAAAGAGAAGAAACTCTATGAATATCAAGAGCGCAGATGTAAAACCAGTCCTAAACAAAGAAGGAAAAGCTGGAAGGTGAAGGAGTATACACAGGGTCTGTACAAGGGAGATGAACTGGTAGGCAATGTTATAGAATGGGAAGACGAAGTAGATGAGGATGAGATGGGAGATATAACACTGCGAGAAGAGTTTGACAGAGCGCTGAAAGACCGAAGTCGAATCAAGGCCACAGGAGTAGACGACATTCTGTTAGAACTACTGATAGCCTTGTGAGAGCCAGCCACGATAAAATTGTTCCATCTCGTGAGCAAGCTGTATGAGACAGGCGAAATACCCTCACTCAGACTTCAAGGAGAATGCAATTCCAAGGAAAACATGTGCTGGCAGGTGTGAATATTACCGAACTATCTGTTTAATAAGTCATGGTTGCAAAATATTAACACGAATTTTTTACAGAAGAATGAAAAACTCGTAGAAGGCGACCTCGTGGAAGATCAGTTTTGATGCCAGCGAAATGTAGGAACATGCGAGCCATCACTGATCCTACGACTTCTCTTAGAAGATAGGTTAAGCAAAGGGAGACCTACATTTATAGCATTTACAGACTTAGATGCGACTAGATCAGATTAATGCTTATTCCATAGATCATGAATATGACACTTCATAACGATGTGGAATGTGTCAGTTTAACAAAAGGTTTCTCTACATGCCACAATTCAAGTTTTTTCCTTTTTTTTAGTTTTATGTTCACTAATTTATATCTAAAAATTCATCTGTTGAGTAGAAATAGTTCTCATTCGGAAATTCTTTTACTTTGTTTTTAAATGTTGGTTAGATATCTGTCATACTTTTGATGCTATTTGGTAAGTGACCAAAAATTTTTGTCACAACATAATTCACCACTTTCTGTACCAAAGTTAAATTAGCGAAGATCAGTCTTTCTCCTAGTGTTGTAGATAAGCACATTGCCATTTCTTTTGAATTGAGATGAGTTATTAATAACAAATTTCATAAGTGAGTATATGTATTGCGAAGCTACTGTGAATATCCCTAGTTTCTTAAATAAATGTCTGCAAGGTGATCTTTGCTGGGCTCCAGCTACTATTCTGATTACAAGTTTTCGTGCAATGAATACTTTTTTCGTTAATGATGAATTACCCAACAATATGATGTCATACGAAAGCAGTGAACGAAAATAGTTATAGTAAACTAATTTACTTATATGTTTATCGCCAAAGTCTGCAATAACCCTATAGCCTAAGCAATTGAACTCATACGTTGCAGCAGATCATCAATGTGTTTTTTTCCAGTTCAATCTCTCACCAATGCACATTCACAAAAATTTGGAATATTCTGTCTTAGTTACAGGCTTCCGTTCAAACTCAGTATTTATCAATGCTGCTATACCATTTACAGCACATAACTGTATATAATGTGTTTTATAAAAATTTAATGAGAGTCAGTTTGCAGAGAACAACTTGATAATTTTCTCAAAAGAATTCATTACTATTTACTCAACTAATTCTTGTTTGTTGAGTGTGATTACTATACTTGTATCATCAGCAAAAATAACTAGCTTCGCATCATCGTGAATACAGAATGACAAGTCATTAATATATATTAGGAACAGTAAGGGACTCAAGACTGAACCTTGTGGGACGCCATTCTTGATACCTTCGCAGTTTGAAGAACTGCTGATTTTTGCGCGTTATTTTAACGTTTTTTTTTCAACCTTCTGTATTCTTCCAGTTAAATATGAATTAAGTTATTTTTGCACTGTCCCATTCATACAATACTTAAGCTTATGCAGAAGAATTACATGGTTTACACAGGCAAAAGCCTTTGAGAGATCACAGAAAATCCAAATTGGTATGTTCAGTTATTCAGAGCGTTTAATATTTGATCAGTAAAAGCATATATAGCATTTTCTGTTGAAAAGACTTTCTGAAAACCAAACTGGCATTTTCTTCGAACTTTATTTTTGCAAATATGTGAAGCTACTTTTCAATACATTACTTTTTTCAAGAATGTTGGACAAAGCTGTCAGAAATGAGGCTGAGTGGTAGTTGTTGGAATTGTTGGCATCTGACTTATCCCCCTTTTTATAGCATATTTCAAGGTATCATAGGAAGGTTTTGAAAACGTTGACTGGAATACTCTCTTTGAAATTCGGAAGGTTGTAGGGCAAATACAGGGATTGGAAGGGTATTTACAACTTGTACAGAAACCAGATGGCAATTATAAGACTCGTAGGCCATGAAAAGGAAGCAGTGCTTGAGAAGGGAATGAGACAGGGTTGTAGACTATCAGTTCAATCTGTACAATGAGCAAGCAGTAAAGGAAACGAAAGAAAAATGTGGCATAGGAATTAAATTTCAGGGAGAAGAAACAAAAATTTTGAGGTTTGCCGATGACACTGTAATTCTTTGACACACGACAAAGGACTTGGAAGAGCAGTTGAACGGGTTGGATAGCGTCTTTAAAGGACGGTATAAGATGAGAGTTTTGCTGTTCTGACAGTAAAGTAATTGATGATGGCCAAGAAGAGAAGATATAAAATGTAGACTGGCAACGGTACGAAAAACGTTTCAAAAAAAGAGAAATTTGTTAACATCGAATATATATTTGTTAGGAAGTCTTTATTGAAGGCATTTGTTTGGAGTGAAGCCATGGATGGAAGTGAAACATGGACGATAAACAGCCTAGACAAGAAGAAAATAGTGATTCTACAGAAGAGTGCTGAAGATTAAATGGGTAAATCGTGTAAATAATGAAAAGTCACTGAATAGTACAAGGGAGACAAGAAATTTGTGGCACAACTTGATTAAAAGAAGGGATCGGTTGACAGAAATGCAAAGGATTTCTTTCTGTCACGTAACGTTTTTTCACGTAGTAATGAGGAATACTCAGAAAATTCATTCGAAGCACAAATAAAAAAGACCTTGCCAAAAAAGACTTGTTGAAACAAGGCACGACCGAGATTATTATGAAGTGTTATATTCTTCAGTAGTCTTTTTTCCCAGTGAAAATTCCGTTTCGAACTATTTCTATTGTGAATTATCTGAGGACACTACTTGCACAGCATCCAGCAACAGACAGCCATCACGCTGACGTCCCATCGGCCGTGGTCCATCCGTTCCATTTCTTTAATCTCTTGAGAGAACCTTTCTCCCTGTTCCTCACTCACAGCACCTAGATTTTCTGGAAAACTGCTGACGCTGAAATCCAGGAAGTTCAGCTTCAAGCTCTTTAAGGCAACCAATACCTTGGAGTTATCCAGCATGTTTCTTACTACATTCTTGTAATTAGGATCTTCGTAGCTGACCAGATACTTTTTGACAACTTCTGTAATGGACATCAATCTGCTCTTTCAGTGCCCATCATTCTGTCCTCAAATGTTTGGTCTTTCATTAGTTTCCAAATGTCGGTGCCGACAAAAACTCCTACTTCCAAGCTGGTCTCTACTAACCAAGGGAACCTGCTTGCCACATTCTTGAAAGTGTCACCATCTTTTGGTAGGGTTTTGTTTTATAATTTCAAGTTTTATATGAAGTGGAGGCTGGTGAATTTTTTTGAGTCTACCAAAAAATCGAATATACACTTTTCCCTCAGTAGTTTGGCGTTTTACTTGGTCAGATTTTCTGAGCCCAGCGGTCGTCTTTTGCATGACTATCCGTTAGAGAGGTAGATGTGTTGTAACTATGAAATAAAACAACTTTTTTGTTGCAGCAAAATATCACAAAACAATACTAGCATTTTTGTAACGCTACATTTTGCATAGCTTACAGAAATATTCAATTTTTGTCAAAGCTACATCTGAATGAACATTTTAAGCACTTCACCTGCAATTTGCAGCCAGAAAATTATTTAGTTAAAAAAATTCACTTCTCCGCCACAGTTACCGATATACAAACGGGTATCAGAATAACGGAAGGATAAAGACTGGATGGCCTACAGGATACTGAGCACCTTAATGAAGGCTGCCTGCAAAAGCAGTCGAAAACTCAGTATTTTTATCGCATATGGCGTGACCACAAAACCCGAAAAAATTTATTGAAAAAAAAATCTCCATGAATGGTATCCTGCTGATGAACGATATTGGATCAGGGTAGCTCTTTAACGGCTTCTCGTAGAGTTCATGTCCTACACATCGCCGTCGTCATCAGCGCGAGGGGAGTTGCTACACGTTACAAGGTCACTGTCTAATTCATTTGCTCACGAATGTTTATCTGTTTACAACCACTTCGCTTGCTTAAAACAGACATATACTGGTGCTGACGTTGTGCTAGATAATGGAAGCGAGACTTAAGAAAAGCCAAGACACGCTCATAGGATTTGTCGACAGAGGAAAAATATTCCATAGTGTAAAGTGGTGCAAGAGGGACGAAACTCTCAGAAAAATAGGTGCAACCTATAGGGAAAGAAGGATAACAAAAAATATGTACGAGGACCAAAAGGGAGCAAGGAGGATGGAATGCTCGGATTAAAAATAGTGTAAAGAAGGGATGCAGTCTTTCGACCCTACTGTTCGATCCATACATCGGATAAGCAATTACGGAAATGAAAGAAAAGCTTAAGAATGGGAGTAAATTCAGTCTGACGGGATATAAATAGTAAGACTCACTGATGACACTGCTATTATCAGAAAGACATAAACTTAGAAGCACATAAACTACATGTGCTGCAACCATACGCAGACGCAGATCGTTTCTGCTCCTTCTATTAGAGATATGGTGGTGATGCCTATTCAAAGCGTGATGACCCTATGTTCCAGAGGGGTCTGAAGATGGTGAATGGTGTCATCGAATTCGGTTACCATTTAAAAAGAATAATATACATGGTTGATGTGTTATTGTTGCTACACATAAAAACTTTCAGGTTTGCCGCTTTCGTTGCAGTACTGTAAGGGACGACAAAGGTCTTGGAATATAGGTCTTGAATATAGTGTCTTGAAATGAGGTTGTAAGATGAATATCAAGAAAAGTATAACGAGTTTAATGAAATGCAGTAAACTTAAGTCAGGTGATGTTGAGGGAATTAGATTAGGAAACGAGATAGTACAAGTAGTAGATGAGTTTTGAGATTTGGGCAGCAAAATAATTGATGATGGCCAAAGTAGAAAGGAAATGAAATGCAGACTGGCAATAGCAAGAAAAGCATTTCGGAAGAAGAGAAATTTATCAACATCGAGTACAAATTTATATTGCGCGGAAGTGAAACGTTGACGATAAATGCCCCGGATAAGAAGGGAGGCTTTTGAAATGTCTTGCTACCGAAGAATTCTGAGAATTACACAGGTAGATCGAAATACTAATCAGGAGGTAGGAAACTGAATTGGGGAGAAGAGAAATTTATGACGCAGCCTGACGTAAATAGGTGATCGGTTGACAGGGCACACCTTGAGGCATCAAGGAATTGCCAGTATGGTAATGAAAGGGAGTGTGAAGGGAAAGATTGTAGATGGAGGCCAAAGGTCGAATACAGTAAACAGGTTCACCCAGGTGTTGGTCGCAGTGGTTAGTGAGAGATGAAGAGACTCGCACAGGACAGACTATCCTGGAGAGGCATCAAACCAATCTTCGGACTGAAGACAACAACAACATTTCGTACTAGCTTGAAGCTACAAGAGGAACATCCTTGGTACGACGATACGTGAAAAAAAACCATTGCATGGCATGTTAGTAAATGGTGTCCCTCTATAAATTACTTGAATATATTCATCTTGTCTAGGAGATGATATGATTCGCAAAATAAAAAACCACACGTAAACCATTAAAAATTCGACTACAACAACACAATTAAATGTAAAAATAACAAAACACTCCTCATCGCCGTGTAAGTAGTTTCCCCAGGGGGCAGTCGTTTGAAACCAAAGTTGCGAATGGTCAACAAACTTGTTATTATAGGCATCAGCATGGCAGCCTTTGAAATTCCTAATTGCATTACATGTTGTTTTGCTTGTCTACTTAAATCTGATGACTGGAAAGTTTGGTGTTATTAATATTTCCAACGCACACCTTTTTTTACTACGCGAAGTTTTAGTTTGCCACCAACACTTTTGGTTACATATGATGTTAAATTAACATATAAAACATTAAAAATGCAGAATCCTTAATAGTAGGAGAATAAAGGATAAAAACGATTTGAGTATGCGAGATAATTAATTGGCATTAGCAAAATCGAAGGAGGAACTACTATTCAAGATGGAGAGAGCTGTAAAAGTGGGTAAAGTGTTATGAAATGAAGATAAATGTGAGAAAAAAACAATATGATAACAAGAAACAAACATGAACGTTTCATCAAAGTATAACTGGAAGGAAAACTCTTGGAACAAATAAAATATTTAGGTACATAATAATTTTGATGACAGCATATGGAAGCTGTGAAAGAAGAAACAGAATATCTGCAATTAAAAAGAAGGTAAATGGTAAAATGAAACGTTTGCCGACAGCTGAAGAAATCGAATAGAACCCACTAAAAAAAGTGTTCTATCGGAAATGTATTTTTATTTAGCAATGAATGATGAGGAGCTGAAAAGAACAAAAGAAAAATACTTAGGAAGTTTCAAAATTTGTTTAGAGAGAAAAATACTTAAGAAGAAATGGATTTATACAATGAGGAGCGGAGAAATTCTTCAAAACATAACACATGAAAGAAAACTATAGAAATGTAAAAAATATAGAAACATGTTGGCTGTGACAAACATTGCGAAGAAATTGTATGCTTTGAAGAGTCGTCGAAGGAAAGATTGTAATGAAGTGAGCGAGAGCGATGAAGAGGCCTTGGATTCCTGTATGAGATAAAAAAGACCAAAGTTACCAGCAGATTAAAAGAACAGCAGAGGTCAGAAGAATGGAGACAGCGTTCAGTCACACCTGTCGTAAGACAGATATATGAAAGAAGTGAAATTTATTTTTGTTTGCCTCCCAATGCTCACTTATATGAGTACCGTTACGTCAGGGACTGCATTAACATTCCTGATGATATCAGCGAATCGCGTCTTTGCGCTGCCGTAGATCGTTTCTGTTAAAGCACTGGTTGACAGATAAAACCCCAACGTCACTTTACTGGTTAATCGCCAAATGGAAAACAGCACCCGTTTAGTATTACCACCAGGTATCAAAGGAGCTACGCATTAACCTCTGAATATGGTGTGTGAAAAATTGTGCATTAGGCCTATATCTGAAAGCTCAGTAAATATTACTTCGCGACTCGAGAGATGACGGAATTCTGTTCTCTACCAACGAAATAAGAGTAGACACACAGAGATTGCGATTCAGGAGAGATGAAATCAGGAATACTACGATAAAGCGGCGGTGAACATTCATAGAGAGACAATGCACTGGGGATTGGCAGATGAGACAGCAGCAGTAGCAGAATGTGAGCATCAGCTGAAAGACGTGAGAGTCATAAGGCAGACAATGCAAAAGTAAACACAGCATAAGGCCAAACGAAGTCAAAACGAAAACCAAGCCTTAAGCCGTGAGTGAAACTGGTGTTGTGTTCAGTGGGAAACCTTCAAATTTATTTACGTGTTAGGAAGCAAGACACATATGACGGCAGGAGGAAGAGGGCCATTGTAATAAGCAGAATTAAATAACCAGAGGAAACATTTACTAGTAGATTAGCTACAGGCCGTCCGTGTGGCCGTGCGGTTCTAGGCGCTTCAGTTTGGAACCGCGTGACCGCTACGGTCGCAGGTTCGAATCCTGCCTCGGGCATGGATGTGTGTGATGTCCTTAGGTTAGTTAGGTTTAAGTAGTTCTAAGTTCTAGGGGACTGATGACCACAGATGTTAAGTCCCATAGTGCTCAGAGCCATTTGAACCATTAGCTACAACGGGGTAACTACTGAAGACACTTGTACAGAGCGTGCTGTTGTTTAAGAGAGCGACCTGGGCTCAGTCATGACCGGAGAGGAGTAGAATAACAGCCTTCGGAACTAAACGCTGTTGTCGAATGCCGAAGACATCTTGTATCGAATGTACCAAATGATAGTGTGCTGCGATGTATGCGAATGAAACCAGATCTGTGGAATACAATATGAAGCAGGCGAGTAACTCGGGTCTGATTCCAAGGCATGAAAGTATGGGGAAAAAAATACTGGAAGCTACAGCAGAGGTAAAGAACAGCAGAGGATGACCCTTTTAGCGATACATTTGATATGAAAATAGAAGAAATAAACTTCAGAACGCCACGATCGCCTTAGCAGAGCATTTATTTAGATTATCGGTTTCGACAAACTATGTTGCCATCTTTGGATCGTGAAAGAGATTCTTTGAAGTGTAGTGTATAAGATCCGAAGCCGACAACATAGTTTACCGAAAACAGTAATCTGAATAAATGCTCTACTAAAGCGATAGTAGCATTTTCAAATTTATTACTTCTGTTTTCATACCAATCTAGATCGCCACCAAAGTGGAATAATTTCAAGCATATACGAGGGTCGTTCAATAAGTAATGCCCCACATTTTTCTCAGTATATGTTTGTTGTTAAGAGTCAGAATTTGGTGACAATATACATCAACATGTCTTGTTCATGTCCTATTTTTCTACGTAGTCTCCATCACGTTCTATGGCCGTACAGCAGCGTTGTGGAGGGGCATATATTCCCTGCTGGTAAAAGCTCTTGTTCTGTAGGCGTAGCCATGTTTTCACTGCATCAGTGACACTCCCGTCATCTTCAAAGTGTGTTCCCTGTAGAGAATCTTTAAGTGGCCCAAAGAGATTGAAGTCCAAGGGTGCCAGGTCTGTACTGTAGGGTGGATGAGGCAATGCTGTCCAACTCAATTTGGCGATGTGTTTCCGGGTTTCCAGACTTGTGTGTGGGCGTGGATTATCATGTTGGAGCAAGATTTCTGCTGGATTCTAGTAAGAGAAACGAGATTCGAAGGCAAAGTACAGCATATGTTATCCACGCAATACCAGAGTGTGGTGTGCAGTCAGCTCACAGAGCAGACTGCAGGCGCGCGTAATATTGGCGATCTTAACAGCTGCGTGCATCTCCTCTCGTAGCAAGACTGGATTCTTATCGATGTGACTCTAAACACAACTGTCTCCAAACTAATGAAGACCAATACATTTTAAGCGAAGATGGTGACATCTCACGTGAGAGTTCTTAGAAGCAGTTTCAAAATCAGACTGCAACGATGAGAAACTGTTTGACAGTGGGGGCTGAGAGGCCAGCAAAAAGTGTTCCTCCTGCAGCCTACTTTACCTGAGAGGGTGGGCTGAACCCTCCTGCGACTTTTTGGGCGGTATTGCGCCGCAGGGGGAGACTCCTTGGCTCTTAAGCCTGGTTTCCACAGGCGTAACTTTTGTTACGCAACTTGGCCGACACTTGACCGGCGTTACCGAAGTTGGGTTCGAAAGACCCAAATTGCTGTGGCACCACTCCAGTGACTCTTAGCCGTGTCACAAAAGTTAAATTAAAGTCTCTTTAACTTTGTGACGCCACTTTCCTTCCCGCCCACCACTGATTACCTTCTTTCGACAGCCAAGTCGTAACTGAATTCCGAAGCACCATCGCAACGTTTTGGTTTCCCTGTCAACAGTTTTCCCGTGTGTGTTTCTTACTACTTAAAACCGTCAATAAACGTGGTTGTTGGCAACAACTATACTGTCTAATGAACTATACGAAGAGCGACCTTGTTTAGGAAAGACGAAAACAAATGCTAAAAATATAGAATGCTTGGGAATTGCTTGAAATTGAAGATCGTGTATGGGAACACATCCCCCATTGTGATTTATTTTTTGCAAAACCTAAAATAAGCATTTGCAATCCCTACATCAGTGACATGAAAAAGCGTTAAAATCTTCCAAGAATAGTGCGTCTTCGTGTTCATCTGGCATCCAAAAAGATTATTTTTGAAAGTAAGTAACAAATGTATAATCATAAAGAAAATAAATTACAGTAATAAACTTGTCACTTTCTTTTATATACGTTTTAAAAATTTCCTGCGCTTCATTTAATTTACAAGTGATATAGATTGTGAAAGTTGGATGAAAATAATTTTATTACTGCACTATGTCAATGCAAAAAAAAAAAAAAAAAAAAAAAAATGGCTCTGAGCACTATGGGACTTAACATCTGAGGTCATCAGTCCCCTAGAACTTAGAACTACTTACACCTAAGTAACTTAAGGACATCACACACATCCATGCCTGAGGCAGGATTCGAACCTACGACCGTAGCGGTCGCGCGGTTCCAGACTGAAGCGCCTATAACCGCTCGGCCGTCAATGCAAAACAAATGATTATTTTATGCAGTATGATAAGCGTACAGCAATAATGAAAGCAAAATGATGTGACATAAGACCTCATTTTATCTGGTGAGAATTAACAGCATGATGTGTCTGTTTTTACTGTAAATGATAGGTGGCCAGATCGGCGACAATATGGTGTGTGCTTTTAACAGGGATGTAATATCACCTTTCTACATTCTAGATTGCTGGTGGCTAAATGTTTTGCCCATGGTATTATCAGCACAAAATGGCGCATTTATGTGGTGAAAGTATATGAGATTTCTGTTATCTGACAGATGGATAAAATCTGTATGTGAGTAAGCAAGCATTATTCAGTAATTAGAAAGGTGATTTGTAATTTAACAGCAGTTTACGTGATTCCTCAAATGGTGAATTGTAATGAAATTCCAGTCAGTATATTCAGATTCTGACAATTTCAATGCTCTTAAACACTTATCCAGAAGATTTGAGAAAGGAAGTAACAAGGTTTCTGGTAGCAGTGTAATTTCAGCTCGAGTGTAGCTTTTGGTAGAGGAAGATAAATATCCAATCACCAATTATATCACAGTATTTTCTCGTGTCCTTGCAGAAAGCATAATTCCAAAGTTCGGTGTAGAGTAGTTTTAATATTTCGTCTTATTTAACTAATGTGGGGTGCAGCACTGAATATATTAGCTTGCTACTGAGACTTCAGGGTTCAGGATCAAACAGATCACACGAGAAAGTCGCCATTGTACATTTGGGAACGCGGTATAGATATCGGAGATTTGAGAGACGGTGGCCAGACTTCAAATATCGAAGTGTCACTTGTAGCTTCACGTAAGCTGTTACAGCATCTCCAATGTCAGTAGCGGATTTTTTTAACAGAGCTCGATACGCAGCTCAACAAGTGGCCAAGACTGCTTTTATTGTCCGAAAATGGTCTCTAATGGATTTTCGTTTACAACTGTTACTTCCCTTGTAACTGTGTTTGACCCCCTGTGTTATTTCTGGGCATGACACACTCCCGGATCCAAAATTTATGTTTTCTCTTCTTCGTATTGGATTCTTGGCTCAATTCTAATACCGTGACCTGAACGACGACACCAGTGTCTGTCCGAGAACTCTCTGTTGACGCCATATAGAAAATAGCACCGCAAGAATTTTGACAGAAGCGTGTGGGAACAGCAGCGCACGGCACCACTGCCGTGTCAGCCGTCTTGGCAGTTCCTGTGGCGTCACTTTAATAGCACGTGGAAACCCGCTTTATGATGGCCATTCTGCAGCGGCGCCATTGAGTCATCCCCGTTCATGAGGGCATGTCTGCGAATTTGAACAAAATGCATCTTTTCCTCAACGGCTTACTTCGTCTTGGGACTTTCTTGAACAATATGATTGGTGGGTATTAAAATTACTTTGACCTTACCTTCGTTGGACCTGCATCTAACAAGGGAACCTCCCCATCGCACCCCCCTCAGATTTAGATATTAGTTGGCTCAGTGGATAGGCCTTGAAAAACTGAACACAGAACAATCGAGAAAACAGGAAGAAGTTGTGTAGAACTATGAAAAAAATAAGCAAAATATACAAACTGAGAAGTCCGTGCGCAAGATAGGCAACATCAAGGATAGTATGAGCTCGGGAGCGCCGTGGTCGCGTGGTTACCGTGAGCAGCTGCTGAAGGAGAGGTCCTTGGTTCAAGTCTCCCCTCGAGTGAATAGAGTAATTTTTTATTTTCAGACAATCATCACCACACGTACTTTTTATCAACAAATGTAGGAAATAATCATACAAATGTTCGACAATCGTTCGATCCCTTAAGGAACTTTCCGATTCCTTACAGTTCGGAAAATATTCATTTACCTTACTATTGAAGTCGCGAGTTATATTTGCTGGATTCATATTGCCCACGGAATACATCTCACGTATTTAATGCACTCTCGTCCAAAGTAGAGAAGTCAACTGCCAATAATAATTGTCTGAAAATAAAAAATTAAAATTTTCACTTGAGGGAAGACTTAAACCAAGGACTTCTCGTTCCGCAGCTGCTCGCGGAAACCACGCGACCACGGCGCCCCTGCGCTCATACTATCCTTGATGTTGCCTATATTGCACATGGACTACTCAGTTTGTATATTTTGCTTATTTTTTTCATAGTTCCACACAACTTCTTCCTGTTTTCTCAATTGATCTGTGTTCCGTTTTTCAAGGCCTATCCACTGTGCCAACTTATAACTAAATCTGAGGGGGGTGCGATGGGTAGGTTCCCTTGTAAGCAATGCATTGAACGGATCAAGAATACTGAGAAAATTTGTTATTATAGTCGAAATTTACATATAAATTTTTCTGGTATTAAATATTCATGCATTCGACCTGTGATAGCTGTCACATTTGTAATTTCCCCATCTGTATGAATCTGTGGTTGGAATTAATATTAATCGAAAAAATACGAACACTTTCTTTTTAAGGACTGGACAAAACATTCGCTGAACCCTCTGCACATGTGTAGGAAAAATCTAGGAAACATCTCAGACACGGGAGAGACATTGGTGCAAGCTTTGAGGACACAAACAACACCACAGCTTGGAAGTAGCTCAAGATTTTGTTTCGAAGTGAAATGACAGTCAGTGGGGGTAATTTGCCACTATGAGAGGTTTGGAAGTAAGAAAGCAGTCGGACGACGCGTTCTGCGCAGAGACAGATGTAGAATAGTTTGCAGCGTGGCCAGTGTGATATCTGGTTATTCCAGTAAATGGCAACACTGGCTTCTGATTCTCCCAAGATAAAAATCTATATGCTCGGAAACCTATCTGTGTCGCTTGTTAACGTGATACCTGTCATGTTTGCTTTATTCTACCCATGATGAACACTACAGTGACTAAGTACCTTCAACGTACCTAAACTGACACGAAAATCAACGCTAAATGTTGCACACGAACCCTGAAGTGCATGCTCTAGACAGATGCAGATGAATGAAATTTTTGGCTGGTACATCACGCGATACAGTGGACCTTGCCACTGTGCATCGTCCCATCACCCGCGTTCTTAGGTGCACTAACTTTGATGCCAATAGTGCACGCCTGGCTACGCCACACTACAAACAAAGTATGCTGTCTCATGCAGCTGCCGGTAAATGACTTGCACTACTGCACTTCCATGAAAGTCTGCCAGCCATTGCTCCGTCTGTCTCTAAATTACCACTACTAAAAACTCTGGTGATGCCGCCGAAAGATTTTTATTAGTGCGATGGCTATATTAGTATTATATCAGTTTAATCTTAGCGTTTGATATATGTTAATTGTTTTATAATACTGATCTTACAGGGTAATCGAAATTAACAGTCATCTTTCTAATACATTTTGTGAAATAAATGTTTGTTATGTATCTGTTTACATTCCTGCAGTTAGTGCACCCATCCCATTCATATGTTATAAAGTGAAAGAACCATACCAAAGTGCAATTAAATTATAGTTAATACACTAATAAACTTAACCTAACCTCAATAAAACTCAACATTACATAATTGACACTCAGTGTGGAACCTAATAAAATTCATCACTACAAGCCGAAAATAAAGGGCTCCAATATCCATAGCTGTGATAATAGTGTGTTAGGAGACTTAAGTCATAATTAATTGTTGATTTATGAATCAAGTACATAAACGAAAAATTATTTCTTAATCCCAAAAAATTTGAAGATACTGTTCACCAAAGAAATAGGGTAAGTGCCAGTATCTTCAGATACAATGTGAGCATTGTTTTTTTACATTACATCGGAAAGTAACACATACCTCAAACAGAAGACCAACATTTATTCTAATTTATTTTATAAAACATTCTTGTTTAATTGTTGATAATGCATTGGTTTAATAAGACATGTTACCTTACCATTGTTGTAAAATAGTTCTATACAGTGTTTAAATGGATCGCAATTTGATTTTTTCCATTGTGTATATCTGTTCATATGTAATATATCTTATTTTAATTCATAATTTTAATTTGCAATTTACTTCATGTGATATTTTTTAATTTTTGGTGTTCCACTTTCGTTCGCATATAACTGTGAAACTGGCCACCACAAGGAGCGTAATATACAGTTTATGGTTGTATATTTTCCGAAATGGGCTAAACCAAAAACATGAACCCAGATAGAGAAAGAAATTTACAGTGCAGTTGTTGATGTCTAGAATAACGGTATTACAAGAGTTACTTATGAAAAGCTGTGAACTGATGCAATTCTTGTCGACATCATAATTATATACTTACCCTACTACTTGCGTTAATTTTATGAATAGCTAATATTATTATATATGTGTTGCGCCGTCTGTTATCTGCTGAACATTGTTACTAAACCCAATAGCATTCCAATTTTGTGTTCTACATAGAGATTTGGTCGCACTGAGTACCTTCTGCTGAACAGCTGTCAATAATCCTGTTATCCAGTCTGCCTTACATTTCAACTGTTATCTGGTTTCTCGAGTTCTACTTGGCAGCCGATCAACTCCAAGTCATCTCTGACAGATTTTCTGATATCCCGACTTGTCAGCAGTGAAGAGTGAGGGCATCTGAATATCTCAATTAAACAATATTCCGTAACTCACTCTGTGATTTGCTGTATCCAGAAAGTTGCAGATATGAAGCGATAATTTTTATGTTCTACTTTGTTATGGAATGTGCTCCAGGAAGAAATGTCAGTATTTCGTGGAGAGGGAATTGGGGGGGGGGGGGGGGGAGGGGGGGGGGGAGGAATGATGATCTGAAGCAAAACAGTTCTTATAGACAAATCCTCTACAGATATGATTTCCCAGATAGAACACGATTCATTTGAGCCTACATTTTCAAAGCTTAACGCGATTACATAAATGTTTATATGTTTTTTGAAGAAGAGAGATTTGTACATAAGAAAGGTGGACACGCAAGATGATACGTTGTCCTTACAAAGGATCGTAGATGTAAGTAAGACAAGCAATGCGACATCTCTTCCTGTCGAAATAATAACGCATAGAAAATGACAGTGAAACCCTTCGAAGTTTATTCTGAGTTTTTGGAAACGTAATTGCAATTTTTGCAGTTTGTTATCTGATATGTTTTATTGTTTGGTTTTATCAACAATCGTATTCCACCACAATCAACTGTTATGAAAACTTTTATTATTGCTACCAGCTTCGATTGTTATTATTTGCATCCATACGTCACATTCCGTTCCACTCTACATAGCGCCGGAAAGACGAACTGAACAACATATACAACATACAAAATTTAAAGATTCTTCAGATGACCCTAGCGGTCAGCCTCTAGAAATATGTAAACTGTTTGTATTTTTGACGCTATGTAAAGGGCTATGGAACCTCACATATGTGTCTGCATAGATACTGAAATTTAAAAGTTTCTTGCAGCTGTAGATGATTAGTACCCATCGAAACTGATAACAATAATAAAGACTTTCATAAGAGCTGATGGTGCACAGTATTATTCTTTATAAATTTATAACAACGACACCTAACAATACAGAGTATAGGCAAAATAACGTGAACAGTGGTAGTAACGGGATGGTTGTTTTTGACGGTCAACAATGCAGGTAAGGCACGTGTCGCGCTGGACTGTGCCGGTTTAGTACGGACTAGATATCAGTGCAGGTTGTTTACGAGTAGTGCACACTTCGTACACGCATTCAGTGGCCGAGGTCGACGTGCAACGAAAGACCTAACAGAGATCCAAAGAGGGCAGATTGTGGGGGCCTGATTAGCTGGAGCATCAGAACCCAAGACAGTCAACTTATTGAATCTTCAACTTTTGTAGTCCTGTCTTCCACAGTTGCGTGTAATACTGCGGTATTGATGAGTTTTACTTTTTGGACCATCTGGCTAAAACTGAATGAAACACAATTTCCGTGCCTTACGCGTTTCGCCTTTATTCTCTGCAGTGACCTGGAATATGTACTGTACATATTTCTACTATTTAGTTTACATTTTGGGATAATGTACCTGTAGATTATAAACAGCTCTGGTTGTTGGTTTGTGCTATGATGTAGTAATATTTTAAATTCTACTTACAGGTTGTGTGGACGATTTTGGATATGCTTCTGTTCCATTTTTGGTGCCGCTCCTCTTCTTGCCCCAAAATGTAAAGTAAATAGCAAAAATCTGTGCATATTCCAGGCCACTGAAGATGCCTTGCAGAGAATAAAGCCGAAACGCGTATGGCATGAAAATCGTGTTTCATTCAGTTGTAGGCAGACGGTGCAAAAAGCAAAAATTATCAGTATACCGTAAAACGTACTGAATGTTTCAAGAAGAACTCTTTCAACAGTCATGACAGCCTACACAAAACATGGAAAGACATCATCGTGTAAACGTAACAGGCGGCGCAGATAAAAACCAAGTGACAGAGATCGTCGTACGCTAACACAGATTGTTTCAAAATAACACCGAACAACGGCGGCTGAAGTGGCTACAGAACTCAATAACCATCTTCTAGACCCGTATCTATCGACACTGACCGCTGAGAACTCCATAAAGCGTATACTCATGGACAAGCTGCTATACCGAAACCATTAGTGATGACAACCAACGCAAAGATCAGTGGAAACACGTCATATCGTCCGACGAGTCAACATTTTCGTTATTTCCAACATCGGCCCGGGTTTACGTCTAGAGAACGCCATAAGAAGCCTACAATCCTGACTGTCTGATTACAATGGTTAAGCATGGAGGTGGAAGTGTGATACTGTGGGTAGCCATATCATGGTATCCTGCTGGTCCCATCATTACTCTCAAAGGCCATGTTACAGCCAATGATTATGTGAACATTTTAGGTGATCAGATGCACGCCATGGTTCAAACGTTGTTTCCCAACAATGATGCCATATTTCCGGACGACAATGTACCCATTCACACAGCCAGGACAGTACAATCGTGGTATGAGAAGCATGAAACTGAACTGTGGCGCCTTGCCTGACCAGCACAGCCCCCCGATTTGAACATTATCGAACCATTGTGGGCGGAATTGAAGCGCAGACTCCAGAGCAGATTTCCGCCTCCCTCATCACTACAGGAGTTAGAAGAGATTCTGATCGAAGAGTGGCATGACATTCCGCTGGAGACTATACAATCATTATGTGCCAGTATTCCAAAAAGAATCGCAGCTATTACGGGCAAATGAGGGACCAACCCCTTGTTAATAAACCATTCCCAAGTAAGTACAGGTGTTCAAATTATTTTACCCATCCCCTGTATATAATAAGATAAAACCATTTAATGAAATTTTTGTGGATTTACTAACGTCTTTCTCGGAAACCATATGTTCAGTTGAATTTTTTTTGCTTCAAATTAGCATTTCTGTCACCTAACGGGGATAAATAGAAATTCCGAATGGTAGCAGCAAATGTTTCTGTGTTGGAAACCGAACCAGATTAGATAGCTGTGGCAGCTGACTAATTCCCAGATTAGTTATAGAGCGGGAACAATGTGATTAATTGTCAATGGAATGCAGGCTCAAGATAGCGGGCTTCATTTCATTGGCGTATGACGCAGGAAAATTCATACTAAACATGTCGAAACCCTATCTGTGTCTCGATATGAGTATATAGTTATACGTGAAATGTGATGGACGTTATCCTTAGCTTGAAAGAAAACCATGGAGACTGCAGGAGGTTGTGGGATCGTGACAGATCGTAAGTACACTCCTGGAAATTGAAATAAGAACACCGTGAATTCATTGTCCCAGGAAGGGGAAACTTTATTGACACATTCCTGGGGTCAGATACATCACATGATCACACTGACAGAACCACAGGCACATAGACACAGGCAACAGAGCATGCACAATGTCGGCACTAGTACAGTGTATATCCACCTTTCGCAGCAATGCAGGCTGCTATTCTCCCATGGAGACGATCGTAGAGATGCTGGATGTAGTCCTGTGGAACGGCTTGCCATGCCATTTCCACCTGGCGCCTCAGTTGGACCAGCGTTCGTGCTGGACGTGCAGACCGCGTGAGACGACGCTTCATCCAGTCCCAAACATGCTCAATGGGGAACAGATCCGGAGATCTTGCTGGCCAGGGTAGTTGACTTACACCTTCTAGAGCACGTTGGGTGGCACGGGATACATGCGGACGTGCATTGTCCTGTTGGAACAGCAAGTTCCCTTGCCGGTCTAGGAATGGTAGAACGATGGGTTCGATGACGGTTTGGATGTACCATGCACTATTCAGTGTCCCCTCGACGATCACCAGTGGTGTACGGCCAGTGTAGGAGATCGCTTCCCACACCATGATGCCGGGTGTTGGCCCTGTGTGCCTCGGTCGTATGCAGTCCTGATTGTGGCGCTCACCTGCACGGCGCCAAACACGCATAAGACCATCATTGGCACCAAGGCAGAAGCGACTCTCATCGCTGGAGACGACACGTCTCCATTCGTCCCTCCATTCACGCCTGTCGCGACACCATTGGAGGCGGGCTGCACGATGTTGGGGCGTGAGCGGAAGACGGCCTAACGGTGTGCGGGACCGTAGCCCAGCTTCATGGAGACGGTTGCGAATGGTCCTCGCCGATACCCCAGGGGCAACAGTGTCCCTAATTTGCTGGGAAGTGGCGGTGCGGTCCCCTACGGCACTGCGTAGGATCCTACGATCTTGGCGTGCATCCGTGCGTCGCTGCGGTCCGGTCCCAGGTCGACGGGCACGTGCACCTTCCGCCGACCACTGGCGACAACATCGATGTACTGTGGAGACCTCACGCCCCACGTGTTGAGCAATTCGGCGGTACGTCCACCCGGCCTCCCGCATGCCCACTATACGCCCTCGCTCAAAGTCCGTCAACTGCACATACGGTTCACGTCCACGCTGTCGCAGCATGCTACCAGTGTTAAAGACTGCGATGGAGCTCCGTATGCCACGGCAAACTGGCTGACACTGACGGCGGCGGTGCACAAATGCTGCGCAGCTAGCGCCATTCGACGGCCAACACCGCGGTTCCTGGTGTGTCCGCTGTGCCGTGCGTGTGATCATTGCTTGTACAGCCCTCTCGCAGTGTCCGGAGCAAGTATGGTGGGTCTGACACACCGGTGTCAATGTGTTCTTTTTTCCATTTCCAGGAGTGTATGTACCGGACTGGGTTTTGAAACCAAACATATGAGGAGTGCTCCGCCAACTGAGTGACGGCGTTTTTCTCAAAATATATAACGATCAGAATAGCGAGGAATTCAATCATGAGTGGACGTTTCTGATCTGCTGTGTGTAAGCAGATCAGAACCGTTGTCAAACCTTTCCCGGACCTCTTAAGCCTGTTGACATCCTTACCATTCAGTTGTAACTGCTTCTGTTCATATCCTTGTCACATTTGCCATACGGATGTCCATATGGATGTTCTAAGCATGCGTCTGCAATTTATAGAAACGTTTTCCCTTCAAAGAATTTCCTTATAAATTTGTTGTAGCGAATTAGGCAGCCAACTAAAATCAGGTTTTGTTTTTTGTATGTCATTGTTCAATATCATTTTTATGGTTTTTTTTCTTCCCTTTCTATTTTCTTTTAACCCGGGATATTTTTGTAAGACTTTTCTACATCGGCGACATTCTGTCTTCAAATTTTTTTTCCTTTCCTATTTCGGAGTCCACCCTTCACAATCACAGCTTAAAACACTCTCACTCAATTTACTAATAAGTTTCGCACTTGTTTCTATATTAAGGTGATCGTTTGTTCATAAATTACTTCTTTTTCTAAAGGCTTGTTTTTGTTTTAATACTCTTCACACTTCTGTTACCCGGTTACTCTACTACCAAAGAAGCAGAAGTCCCTTGTTTGCTATAAAACGACAGTTAAAAAGTACCTATTAACCCAAAAATTCTGTACATTGAAGGATTACTTAGGTAACACAAAGTAGAGGCTTGGTAAAAAAAGTAACAGAAATAATAATAATGGTAATAAAACGTCTAACATTCCCCATAACACTTAGACATTATATTTTTTCCTTCTTTCTTTTCCTTTTCTGGAAAAACTTGCACCCAAAGCTGAGCAATATGTAATACTCACACTTTATCATCTTTTTAAGCTCAGCATCTCACTCGTTATAGGGGGATGCTGAATCAGTTTTTCAGGTTAACAAATGGGACGTAGTGGTACACAAAACGGTCCTGACATCAACTGGTAGTATGTGTTGTATTATGAAACAATGTGTGTATAGTGTGCGTAGCGTGTGTAGTGACTGGGAGTGAAAACTGAATAAACAGTGTAGCATTAGCCTGTTATCATTATTAAATAACTCGTTTGTAAAACAGTATTGTACACTAGGGGTATGCTGAATAGGTAGCACTGTTTTAAACAGAATGGCCTAGTATTCTGTAGGGTCGAGGCTCGAAAATTCATTCAGCCTTCCTGCTTTAGGTTTTCCGTGGTTTTCCTAAATTGTTTTAGGCAAATGCCGGGATGTTCCTACTATAACGCCACAGGCGACTACCCGCCCAATCCTTGTCTTCTATAGTTGTATATCTGTAAAAGTATGTATATGTGAATTACTTTATTTTTGTTGTTCTTAAATCGTAATACCAAGACATGTCCAACATCCTTGCAAAAGAGATCTGCTACTACTAGAATTGAAGGTCTATCTTAATAATTCCTATTGAACTGAAGAAACTGCAAAAAGGTGGCATTTTAAGGAGATGGGACCTGGATAAACTGACTAAATCAGAGGTTGTACAGAGTTTCAGGGAGAGCATAAGGGAACAATTGACAAGAATGGGGGAAAGAAATACAGTAGAAAAAAATGGGTAGCTTTGAGGGATGAAGTAGTGAAGGCAGCAGAAGATCAATTAGGTAAAAATACGAGGACTAGTAGAAATCCTTGGGTACGAGAAGAAATGTTAAATTTAATTGATGAAAGGAGAAAATATAAAAATGCAGTAAATGAAGCAGGCAAAAAGGAATACAAACGTCTCAAAAATGAGATCGACAGGAAGGGCAAAATGGCTAAGCAGGGATGGATAGAGGACAAATGTAAGGATGTAGAGGCTTATCTCACTAGGGGTAAGATAGATACTGCCTACAGGAAAATTAAAGATACCTTCGGAGAAAAGAGAACCACTTGTACAAATATCAAGAGCTCAGATGGAAACCCAATTCTAAGCAAAGAAGGGAAAGCAGAAAGGTGGAAGGAGTATATAGAGGGTGTATACAAGGGCGATGTACTTGAAGGCAATATTATGGAAATGGAAGAGGATATAGATGAAGATGAAATGAAAGATATGATACTGCGTGAAGAGTTTGACAGAGCACTGAAAGACCTAAGTCGAAACAAGGCCCCGGGAGTAGACAACATTCCATTAGAACTACTGACAGCCTTGGGAGAGCCAGTCCTGGCAAATCTCTACCATCTGGTGAGCAAGATGTATGAGACAGGCGAAATACCCTCAAACTTCAAGAAGAATATAATAACTCCAACCCCAAAGAAAGCAGGTCTTGACAGATGTGAAAATTACTGAACTATCAGTTTAATAAGCCACGGCTGCAAAATACTAACGCGAATTCTTTACAGACGAATCGAAAAACTGGTAGAAGCCGACCTCGGGGAAGATCAGTTTGGATTCTGTAGAAATGTTGGAACACGTGAGGCAATACTGACCCTACGGCTTATCTTAGAAGCTAAATTAAGAAAAGGCAAACCTACGTTTCTAGCATTGACAATGTTGACTGGAATACTATGTTTCAAATTCTGAAGGTGGCAGGGGTAAAATACAGGGAGCGAAAGGCTATTTACAATTTGTACAGAAACCAGATGGCAGTTATAAGAGTCGAGGTACATGAAAGAGAAGCAGTGGTTAGGAAGGGAGTGAGACAGGGGTGTAGCCTCTCCCCGATGTTATTCAATCTGTATATTGAGCAAGCAGTAAAGGAAAAAAAAGAAAATTTCGGAGTAGGTATTAAAATCCTTGGAGAAGAAATAAAAACTTTGAGGTTCGCCGATGACGTTGTAATTCTGTCACAGACAGCAAAGGACTTGGAAGAGCAGTTGAACGGAATGGACAGTGTCTTGAAAGGAGGATATAAGATGAACATCAATAAAAGCAAAACGAGGATAATGGAATTAAGTCGGGTGATACTGAGGGAATTAGATTAGGAAATGAGACACTTAAAGTAGTAAAGGAGTTTTGCTATTTGGGGAGCAAAATAACTGAAGATAGTCGAAGTAGAGAGGATATAAAATGTAGACTGGCAATGGCAAGGAAAGCGTTTCTGAAGAAGAGGAATTTGTTAACGTCGAGTATAGATTTAAGTGTCAGGAAGTCGTTCCTGAAAGTATTTGTATGGAGTGTAGCCATGTATGGAAGTGAAACATGGACGATAAATAGTTTGGACAAGAAGAGAATAGAAACTTTTGAAATGTGGTGCTACAGAAGAATGCTGAAGATCAGATGGGTAGATCAAATAACTAATGAGGAGGTACTGAATAGAATTGGGGAGAAGAGGAGTTTGTGGCACAACTTGACTAGAAGAAGGGATCGGTTAGCAGGACATGTTCTGAGGCATCAAGGGATCACCAATTTAGTATTGGAGGACAGCGTGGAGGGTAAAAATCGTAGAGGGAGACCAAGAGATGAATACACTAAGCAGGTTCAGAAGGATGTAGGCTGCAGTACGTACTGGGAGATGAAGCAGCTTGCACAGGATAGAGTAGCAAGGAGAGCTGCATCAAACCAGTCTCAGGACTGAAGACCACAACAACAACAACTCGCCTGTTTATTTTCTCTCTCCCCATTGATTTAATCTGTTTTGTGTTTATCCTGCTGTCCGAGCGATTTGCCATAAATAAAATAACAAAAAGTCCGTGAGCTAAAAATATGTGTTCAAACTGTAATTTAGTTCAAGCACAGAAGACGTGACTGTCTCCGACGATTAGACGGATAACGTTGGGAACAGATTACTGCAAGCAAGTTGAGCTCTCGAGCTGGCATGCGTCGTTAGTCGCTGACACCATACCACGGACGAGACTTGCATGGTGTACGGCATGAATCGCTTGGGACATTGAATGACGTTCTGTGACGTTCAGCGATGAGTTTTGCTTCTCTTTGTGGTGATCAGATCTATGCCAACGTATCCGTAGACGAACCAATGAAGGGTCAAAGAAAACTGTGACTCCCGAGACTCGTGCGTCTACAACTCCAGAATTCACGCAGTGGGCCACTGGCTATGACAACAGGACTGAATAGGTAATTACTGGAGAGAGGCTTCACGCTTGCCAATCTGAGGCAAAAATGGCAAACCCAGTTGTCATACGCGTCATGACCAGTGTACCAAGTGGAATGCTTGAGCAGATAAGGCTAGATCCCGTACAGCGATTCAGGACACAAACGCGTTGAGATATGTACGGTTTTTCGACTAGCCTACCCGGCCCCTCGATGTGTTACCCATAGAGAACATCTGGACGCGGTGGGAAGATGTGTATCGTCATAATAGCCTCCAGCCAGAAATCTTCACGAACTGACACAAACTGTGTCTCGAGCATGTCAAGAAATTTTGAATCTGCTTGCTTTCATGCTACGATGAATAGAAGAGCGCTTCGAGCCCATGGGGTCCTAGTGCATAATGATATCGATGGATAGACACCAGTTTCGAGTGGAATTGAAGTTCAGTCATTTGATAGTTGTTATGTGATAAACATCCCATAAAATTTGATAAACATTGGATGGAACTCATACGGAGGACTGTTTGAGGCTTCCAGAGTTAACTCAAGGCTATGGGCGAAGTTATGCAGTCCGTACAAACTCGATTAGTCACTCCTGTATAATCACACAGTGAAGTCCCTTACAGCGTCATTGATCACTGACTTTCCTCTATCTACTCTTTGACACATGCATCACTGTCACAGTATTAAGATCGGTGCGAGTAGAGGCGTCAGTATGATAAACCCGTCTCGAGGAGACTGATCATTTTGTTCTTTCGAAGTCACGTGTCGATATTTCACGCTTTTTGTCAACAAGGTCTGCTGATAGTTGCTCTCATGTTTCTGCTTCATATGAAGGGCTGGTTGACTTTGGTACCTCACAGCCCTTTACAATAACTACGTACATTGCTACGTGAACACTGTCTGTCTGGAATCTTATAGAATTACTGCTAGTATGTATTTGTACAATCGATTGAGCATGGATTCGATTTGTTTAGTTTCTGGGTGTTACCATGTTCGTTAGCGTAGTAGTAACAAACGTAGTAGTATTTTTAGTGGTAATATCTCCAGTATTGCTGAGGTTATACTTACGAGACCGTTGTGCGGCCGGTCTGTAATGAAGAGCTAAGAAGATGGAGAGGAAAAATATTATCTTTGAAAACTAGCTGTTAAGAACATTTTTGGATCCGTGTTTGATAATCAAAGTTTCAGTCGAAGAAGAAGAAGACGTACAGAAATCCATGCACTGTATAATGCCCAGATGTGACAGAAGTAATAATAAGCAGGAGAATTGAAAGTCTGTGTCATGTACTGAGAACAGAAGATAGGATAATAACAAGATGCTAAAAGGAAAGTGACAAACAAGAGCCGCGCGGGATTAGCCGAGCGGTCTGGGCGCTGCAGCCGTGGACTGTGCGGTTGGTCCCGGCGGAGATCGAGTCCTTTCTCGGGCATGGGCGTGTATGTTTGTCCTTAGGATAATTTCGGTTAAGTAGTGTGTAAGCTTAGGGACTGATGACTTTAGCAGTTAAGTCCCATAAGATTTCACAGACATTTGAACAGTTTTTTGACAAACAAGAAAGGACACATCCTGACAGATTAGAGCTGAGATGGCAGGATGTAGCTCACGAGAACGTGGTCGGAGGCAGACCACAATGGAAGAGGCTTACGAGGAAGGCAACAACCGGCTTTGGTTCATGTGGCTCTGAATTTATTTAGTGTGGGCGTCTAGGTAAGATAAGTAATATAGTTTCAATGTTCGGTATAGTTTTCATACGAACTTTAGGACACATCGCTGCCTAGCCGGACGCAGGGTCTAAATCCCACAGCTATCTTCATTACGTAAAAGAACCTTATCCGACTCATGTCACCTAAGCAAACGACACCTAGATCGCCGATTCCCCTTGTTATACCACTGCTTACAAATTCTGGAATGATATACACCTCCCTTTCCACATCTACCTCCTCCTACTTGTATCCTAAAGTTCCCACACTGAGAACACCTCCACCTGTCCTGGATTTATCGTGAAGCCCAGTCGCAACGTCCTATATTCCCCGCCATCCTCTAGAATTCTGGACTACCACCGCACCCCTTGTCTCCTTCTCCAGCAACAATCAACAAAAGATTTTCACTTTATGAAAACATGTTTCCGGCCATAGCGACCGAGCGGTTCTAGGCGCTTCAGTCCGGAACTGCGCGACTGCTACAGCCGCAGGTTCGAATTGTGCCTCGGGCATGGATGTGTGTGATGTCCTTAGGTTAGTTAGGTTTAAGTAGTTCTAAGTTCTAGGGGACTGATGACCTCCAATGTTAAGTCCCATAGTACTCAGAGCCATGTGAGCCATTTTTTGAAAACACGTTACATACACAAAGCTTCAGACCCTATTGGAATTCTTGAGGTCTTACCTCCATTTATATCTTGATAATCTAACATGCAGCGAGTAAAAATCCTTTCCCACAGTTACTTCAATCATTCCCCTTCCTGCACCGTTAAAACATTTCCTATATCGGCCGCCTTAACAGCGATAATCCCCCCCCCCTTTCCTTCTACCTCCATCCCATATGAAGGCCCTCACCCGTTCTGTCTCCGTCAAGCTGCAATCCTGTGCACCTCCCAAAGCGTACAGCCGATCCGTTAGCTCTGTCCCGTACACAAATATCCAAAATTCTTCCTATAAAATCCTCCACAAACACACATCTTTACCCACCCTTCGCGATTACTACTACCAGGACCCGCCAGTTACTATGTCTCCACAAAACAGAAAGCATTCACATCATCAACATCGCGTCATTCACTTCATCATCATTTTTTAGGGTCCCTACGTTAATCGGTAAAAATGGATCCCTTAAAATGTCACTTTGTTGTCCGTATGTCTGTCTGTTTGTCTGTCAGACTGTTAGAAACCTGTTTTCTCAGGAAAGGATATGTGTATCAAGTTGAAACTGATGTCACATACTGAAGTCTACCCCCTTGGTTGTGTACAAAGTGGAAGCTTGCATGTCAGTGCAGTCAGAGCGCATGGCCATTTATGTCGCATACTTTCACACCCGCAAACTCACCCATCAAAATCTATGGGCTGCAGTCATGAGCTTTGGAAAGAAGCAAAGACTCACGATACAAGTAAAGGAAAATAGCCGAAAATTTTGAGTTTGTAATTATATCAAACGAAAAAGACTTGCCATTTGTTATCAGACTGTCTGTCCTTCAGTCTGTTGAGACCTCTTTTTCTCAGGAACAGGTAGACGTATTAAGTGGAAATCTCTGTCACGTACTAACGTCTATAGTACCTTGGCGGTGTAAAAACCTTAAGCTTCTAAGTCACTGCAGTCAAAAGAACGGCTATTTATGTAACATATTTTGATACTCGCTGACTTGCTCATCAAATCCCATTGGCCTAGTACTATGAAATGTGGCAAGATGCAAGGTTTAACAGTACAAGTAAAGGAAAATGTGTACTTGTATCACAAGAAAAAAATTTTTTGTCGTTTGTTATCCAGTTTCAAACTTTAAAATTAAAGCATTCTCCAAAATTCTGGAATTCCCGGGACCGATTCTTGCCAGTATCAATGTCGATAACAGGCAAAAACCGTCGAGATTCCCGATTCCTGGAAAGGATGAACTGTCTTTACACATAAATAAGTTTGTGCGGAACCCTCAGAGTGCGAGTCGCACCCGCACCTGGCCAGTTTTTTGTCTAGCAAAACTTGTATTTGCTTTTTAACCATGAAGCCAATATCTGTCAGTGGCAGAAAGACCGCTACCAATACGTCCCCTTATGGGAGAATAAAAATGAAGAGGTCACAGAAAGTGAAACACATCAATATGTAAGGAAGGGCACGAAGGCCCCATCCTTCACAGTGAAAAATTGATGCATCTAAAAAAAAAAAAAAAAAAAAAAAAACAGCATTTTGCTTATGTATCTTCCAGAGCGTCCCTGGGAATCAGACACAGATTACACTTACAGGCCGCGAGCAGGTTAACTGTTTACTTTGTTAAAATCTCGCTGCACGCAGAAGTGTGTTGGATGAGGAGGTAACGGCTGGTCGTGAAGCACACGCAACCGCCATTAAGACTTATCGCTGAAAGAGCGCGTCAGCTGCCGCGTTGCGTGTAGCGTTGCGGAACCACGTTCCACTCACTAACACATCGCCACAGAAGCACAGTTAGTCTGTAATCCTGAACGTAAACATTTGGCACATCTTTATCGATATCTCTAGTTTGAACAGTAAGTGATCTTTCGTTGGCTCACTGTGTGAGTTGTAGTTATGGATGGAGCTAATGAAAATGCAGATCAACGGTATGCCCTAACGGTACTTGCTGCCGGGCGCGATGGATACCGAGTGGCTCCTGTAAGATCAGTGCATTCCATAGAAGCGCTGAACTGGTGCAGGCATCAGGAACATAAAACTGCAAACCAATGAATACTTGAGTTGTGATCTTCTCAGAGATGTTAATGCAGCAAGATTCTGACAATATAACGAACATTCACACATAAATCGTTAATTTAGTGCACATTATCCAGTTTATAAAAGCCTAGTTACCAAGAGACGAAATGGTTGTGTGACGTGGACCTTTTCGGAAAGAAGACTTTTATTTACAAGAGGATTCAGGTCGCTGTTTCTGCCAAAATTCTATTGACCAGTAGGCGGATAGAGAACCAAGGGAGGCTTCATTTGATTTTTACGCCTTTAGGTAGACTTTCCGCTTCAAGAAAAATTTTAGTTTTCGGAGTCTCATTATCAAATTTCAATTTCAATTTCAGTGCTAAGGCCGCGTGGGGTAGCTGCGCGGTCTTAGGCGTCTTGTCACGGCCCACAAGGCTCCCCCCCGTCGGAGGTTCGAGTCCTCCCTCCGGCATGGATGTGTGTGTGTTGTCCTTAGCGTAAGTTAGTTTAAGTTAGATTAAGTAGTGCGTAAGCTTAGGGACCGATGACGTCAGCAGTTTGGTCCCATAAGACCTTAGCACAAATTTCCAATTTTCACTGCTAAGTTGAAGCCGAAGAAGATTCTTTAAATGCGAACATTTTTTAGGTTAGGCTTCACCGTGACTGTTACTGACATTAAATGAAACAACAAGTTTACTGTTACCAGACACCGTTTTATTTTTTCCACGACGCGGTGACTGGTAACAGAAAACAAACACCTCCAAATGGTTTAATCGATTATTCTGTAATAATGTTGTTACAATGTATATTCTTTGCACTTGGCGATTATGTCTTCTCTTCTGCTGTACGAACCTTGCACCCAGCTGATTCCAGACGCCATATTTGTTTACAAATGTGGCAGTATACATGTGAAGTGTTACGACAAAAAAAGGAACCTGTGACTACTGGAGGTACTCTAGTTTACTTATTAAAGTTTACCATTAAATATCAGTTTAATTTTTTGTCAAAAGTTATCCAAAACCATATTCTGAAATAGTGTCTTATTTCTCCACTAGGCAGTGCCACAAGTTCCTCCAAATGTCGTAACACAACATACACACATATGTAATACTAACTAGTGTAAATCCACCCGATGATGGAGGTTTAAACCTTCGAAACGCGTCGTGGAAAAAATAAAACGGTGACTGGTAACAGTAAACTTGTTGTTTCATTGAAGAAGATTCTGTTTTTCAGGAACAACGATGCCACGAAGATGCATTTTTAAGAACAGCCAGCCATTGGGTTACAACTGGCTGAATTTGAAGAGAATTTCGATACGTTAGCATATTTTAGTTTCAGGATGGATGTTCGTTTCCAATATTTTAGCTAACAGGTAGAATTACTGCGAGCACTGAATAAATTTTGTACTGCTAGGTTTGCTAAGATCATTTATTCTTATAGCTTTCAATTTTCTATTGCCATCTTCGGATCTATGTATACATCATTAAGACTGAAGGAAAAGATATCATAATGATGTAAACATAGATGCGAAGAAAGCAACAGAGAATTGCCCAAACCGGTAATCTAAATGAATAAACGATTTTAGCGATTTTTGGCAGATGAAAATTTATTCAGTGTTCATAATACTATAGATCGCCCCCAACTGACGATATTATTATTACGAGAAGTTCCACAATTTTAGTTTTCAAGATATTTTGAGTTTAAATTATCAAGAGGATTTCAGTTTTCCTTCGCGTTTCGCAGCAACAACCATCAGAACCGAAGAACCTGTTATTGTAGTTCAGCTCTTTTTGTTCTTTTCATTTCCGTGGAAAAAAACCCTCTAATGTTTCAAATTGCTCTAAGCACTATGGGACTTAACATCTGAGGCCATCAGTCCCCTAGACTTAGAACTACTAAACCTAACAACCTAAGGACATCACACACATCCATGCCCGAGGCAGAATTCGAACCAGTGACCGTAGCAGCAGCGCGGTTCCGGACTGAAGCGCCTACAACTGCTCGGCCACAGCGGCCGGCCAACCCTTTAATGGGCAGAGGTGTAGGACAAAGAGTCGTTGTCATTGATGGCAGTTATGGTGAGAAAACAAAGGAGCTGAATGGTCAGTCCTAGGTTTTTAACCTGTCACTTATCACTTCTTTCACATCTGGCAATCTTACTTGAAGTGAAAATTGCCGAGTTGCATCGTGGTTCAGAATCGACGTTAAACTTGGAGTCATCCTGTACCTGGCTGGGTCTCAGACAGTTCGACACTTGGAGGAAATCAAGGGCATATCACTTCCAGTAACACCTTGCCTAATAAAGCGCTGTGGTGTTCAAACCGACCTTGTTATTTACACTCCTGGAAATGGAAAAAAGAACACATTGACACCGGTGTGTCAGACCCACCATACTTGCTCCGGACACTGCGAGAGGGCTGTACAAGCAATGATCACACGCACGGCACAGCGGACACACCAGGAACCGCGGTGTTGGCCGTCGAATGGCGCTAGCTGCGCAGCATTTGTGCACCGCCGCCGTCAGTGTCAGCCAGTTTGCCGTGGCATACGGAGCTCCATCGCAGTCTTTAACACTGGTAGCATGCCGCGACAGCGTGGACGTGAACCTTATGTGCAGTTGACGGACTTTGAGCGAGGGCGTATAGTGGGCATGCGGGAGGCCGGGTGGACGTACCGCCGAATTGCTCAACACGTGGGGCGTGAGGTCTCCACAGTACATCGATGTTGTCGCCAGTGGTCGGCGGAAGGTGCACGTGCCCGTCGACCTGGGACCGGACCGCAGCGACGCACGGATGCACGCCAAGACCGTAGGATCCTACGCAGTGCCGTAGGGGACCGCACCGCCACTTCCCAGCAAATGAGGGACACTGTTGCTCCTGGGGTATCGGCGAGGACCATTCGCAACCGTCTCCATGAAGCTGGGCTACGGTCCCGCACACCGTTAGGCCGTCTTCCGCTCACGCCCCAACATCGTGCAGCCCGCCTCCAGTGGTGTCGCGACAGGCGTGAATGGAGGGACGAATGGAGACGTGTCGTCTTCAGCGATGAGAGTCGCTTCTGCCTTGGTGCCAATGATGGTCGTATGCGTGTTTGGCGCCGTGCAGGTGAGCGCCACAATCAGGAATGCATACGACCGAGGCACACAGGGCCAACACCCGACATCATGGTGTGGGGAGCGATCTCCTACACTGGCCGTACACCATTGGTGATCGTCGAGGGGACACTGAATAGTGCACGGTACATCCAAACCGTCATCGAACCCATCGTTCTACCATTCCTAGACCGGCAAGGGAACTTGCTGTTCCAACAGGACAATGCACGTCCGCATGTATCCCGTGCCACCCAACGTGCTCTAGAAGGTGTAAGTCAACTACCCTGGCCAGCAAGATCTCCGGATCTGTCCCCCATTGAGCATGTTTGGGACTGGATGAAGCGTCGTCTCACGCGGTCTGCAAGTCCAGCACGAACGCTGGTCCAACTGAGGCGCCAGGTGGAAATGGCATGGCAAGCCGTTCCACAGGACTACATCCAGCATCTCTACGATCGTCTCCATGGGAGAATAGCAGCCTGCATTGCTGCGAAAGGTGGATATACACTGTACTAGTGCCGACATTGTGCATGCTCTGTTGCCTGTGTCTATGTGCCTGTGGTTCTGTCAGTGTGATCATGTGATGTATCTGACCCCAGGAATGTGTCAATAAAGTTTCCCCTTCCTGGGACAATGAATTCACGGTGTTCTTATTTCAATTTCCAGGAGTGTATTACATTGCGGTAAAAGAGCGGTAACCACTATGAATCTTTGCTGTTGCATCTTTGGCTGTGAAATTTACAAACATGTACAGCCGCAAGCGTCCTAAGAAATTTATCCAAGGAGGGGGGGGGGGGGCGAGGGAGGGACAAGAAGCTAAAATAATAATTTTTACCAGTTTCGAGACGTGTCATGCCACCCAACCAAAAGCCGACTAATCTGGTCTTTCTAGGCTCAGTAGCCCGAAATATCATGAATGCCTACCATCTTTAACCCTAAATGGTACAAATACCTGCTTCTGTCCTTCAGCAAGCAATCTATGAGTAATAATAGATGAAAATGTAAATTGGATTGAGCACGTAACTGCAGTTTGGAAATAGGCATCAGCATCTCCCCACGCCCTAAAAAAAGTAAAAAAGCTCTTTTCTCTTGACATTTAAAATAAATTTGTCCAAACACTTCCATTTATTGATTATAGCGATGTTCTCCTGAAATGGTTTTCTCAGGAAATCTCACGATGCCTGGAACTTGTTATCAATGTTAGTGTTCGTTATGTGTGTAATGTCCAGATCTTTGATCACATTTCACCATCATTAGCACAACTATCCTGGCTGGGTGCAGACAAGCGCAGAGATTTAAATAGCCTCTGTCTTCTCTACTGTCTTATCAATGGACACTGTCCCACATATCTCTTCTCGACATAACACTCGACAAGAGAACAACATGTCAGAAACACACGTTTCCATCTGATCAAAATCCTTTCCGTCCCCTGTCGGTCGCTGTGGCCGAGCGGTTCTAGGCGCTTCCGTCCGGAACCGCGCTGGTGCTACGGTCGCATGTTCGAATCCTGCCTCGGGCATGGATATGTGTGATGTCCTTAGGTTAGTTAGGTTTAAGTAGTTCTAAGTCTAGAAGACTGATGACCGCAGATGTTAAGTCCCATAGTGCTTAGAGCCATTTGAACCATTTTTGAACTTTTCTGTTTCACTTCACGGTTCAGTCGCTGTCTCGAAGTTCTTCTCAGTGGCAGGAACCCGTCTCTGGAATAAGTTCCTATATGATGTTAGAGAACTGAGTAACATCTCCAGCTTCAGCAGACAGCTAGTGACATATCTACTAAAACATGAGATAATGATGCTACTGTTCCTACATGCACTCATTACCCTTGCACATCCGTCTTTCCAACCAGATCTTTCTCCTTTCCCAGTATGTTGTTAGGTGGTCCGTAAATTTCCTTCGTCCAGGACTCGCTATATCAGAAAACATCTATTATGAACACGTGTAAACTCTTTTTATATCTGCCACTATCATTATTGTCATTACTATTATTGTTATTACTATTACCACTGTTGGTGGGAGCGGCAACAGTAGTAGAAGTACTGCCTGTATTAACTTCATTAGTTTACACTCGGTTTTATTTACTAGCACTCTCACTATAAACGCTCATATCATTTTAATACTATTTGTCATACTAAAGTTCTTACGTTTCAGGGTAACTATGATGTAAGAAAGTAACTGTACGTGTGAAACCCTGGTCAAATGTAAGAGATCGCGTCATGGTCCTAGTCAGATCAGGTGAAATAAATAAAATAAATAATTTATGTAGGGGGCACAAAAATTATCGTATCTTAGGGGACTGGTGATTGTCGACTCTTTTCTAGAACTTATGAGAATTCTGTAATGAATAAAAACTCCATTTCGGAATTATGTATTTATGTGGCAAGATAAAATAGCGATAGGATAAAGAACAAAATTTTTAAATTCATTTTATGTCTGTTTGGCCGTCCATCTTTCGCAGCAGCTCTTTATTCTAATTTTTTTCCTCTCGCTTGCGCCTGCTGCAGTTTAAAAGTGCGTCACAGCACATGCGCTTCGCTTTTACCGACAAAGCGCCGTCAATTGTGGTTCTGTAATTATTGTTAATAGAGTTAAAAGAAGTTTTGAATATGAATGAGACGATCACATTACTTACAGCGTTTATTGCTCGTTTTTCTATATTTTAAGGGCAACAGGTTTTTCCTCTTTGCTAGTTAGAGGATTGATTTCGTTGCCGCCATTCATCTTAATTTCAGATTCGAGGAACCCCTGTACTTTTTCAACATTGGGTTTCAGTGCTCTTTACTACATCGTACACATTATCTTCACAATTTTTTCTGTGGAGTCACGTATGTCGTAAACAGTGCTGTGCTTTGTGTGTTCATTTGTACACGGTACTGTATAATATTGTGAACCACGAAGTAGACGAAGTGTAGGAATTCTGCTACTTTGGAAGAAAATAACACATGACGTATGAAGCAACAACATAAAAAGCACACTAGCACAGGCAAAGAGTGCATTCCGAACCAAAACAAATCCACTAGTAACAAACATTAGCCTTATTTGAGCGAGAAATTTATGAGGATACATGTTTGGAGCAAAGAATTGTATGAAGGACGAAGGAAGATTAAAGAGTTAACATCCCGTCAACAGCAAGGTCATTAGAGATGAAGCACAAGCTCGGATAACAGAACGATGCGGAAGGGCATGGGCCGTCTTCTTTTCAAAGGAAACGTCGTGGCATTTTCCCGAAGCGGTTCAGGGAAATCATGGAAAACCTAAATCGGGATGGCCGCACGGAGATCTGAACCGTCGTCCTCCCGAATGTGAGTCCACTGTGCTAACCACTGCGCTATTTCTCTCTGGAGTATTGTGAGGCAGTGAATCGTGAACTGTCAGAAAAGAAGAGAATCAAACCGTTTCAGATGTGGTGCTAGGGGAGAATGTTGAAAATCAAATGAACCGATAAGGTGAGAAATGAGAAAGTCCTCCGCAGAATCGCTGAGGCGAGAAACGCATGTTAGACATTGACAAGAAGAATGGACACAATGATAGGATATCTGTTGGATCACGGAATAGCTGCCATGGAACATTAGCGAGTTGCAGAGGCTAAAAATTGTAGAGGAATATGAGACTGCTTATATCCTACAAATAATTGAGCACGCTGCAAGTGCAGCTCTCCGTTGAAGAGGCTTGCACGGGCCATACAAACGTTTCAGAAAACTGAAAAAAATAGACTCAATGGAAAACAAGTGAAGTCAAAGAAAAATTAGCAAGAAGATAAATTGTATGAAGTTTCGTGTACAGTCTGTTAAGTAAGAGTGTGATCGGAATTATACGTACATGGTGGAAGCTATCGCCTTAGTTCTTTCACAGCCAAATAGAAGGAACCTTTGCCCTTGATTGTGTGTCCATAAAGCATTAGTTTACTTTGAATTCTTGAATCAGATACCCAAGAAGAGTCTGGAACCGCGCGACCGCTGCGGTCGCAGGTTCGAATACTGCCTCGGGCGTGGATGTGTGTGATGTCCTTAGGTTGGTTAGGTTTAAGTACTTCTAAGTTCTAGGGAACTGATGACCTTAGCTGTTAGGTCCCATAGTACTCAGAGCCATTTGAACCATACCCAAGAAGAGACATGAATGTAGCCAGCATACGCGTCGCGTTTAGAGGCTGTGTTTCTCTGCAGCCGCGGTGTCTAAATATTTGGGAAAATTACATTTGTACAAATGTGGGAAACACGCTATAAATCGGTTAAAACATGGATGACTTTGACAATGCGCTGCGCTCATGTGTCTGTTTGTGTATCTCAGTCAAGAATTCAAAGTAAACTAATACTTTATGGACATAGTATGAAGGTTCCCTCTATTGGGCTGTGAAAGAAAAAGGCGATATCTTTTAGCATATATAAGTAATGAAGATAACTCTTTTACTTGAAAGACTGTAAGTCCAGTGCAGTGAATAAAAAGAAAAAAACATTGACAGCGGAATCAAGGTTTTCTCCACTGCAACCTCTGCTAGCAACGGGAAAAGAGCTGTTGTCTTCAAAGTATCTAAAAAGGGCCAATAAACATCGTAAGTAACGCGTGTATCTCGTTCATAGGTAAAACTAGGAACAGGGTGACTCAAAATGAAAGAAGAGATTTCAGCTGTTAATTACGGAAAAACCATGGAAGACAGAAAAACATTGTGCATGTCACTGGACAGAGTAAAGCCCAAAGTTTTATGTCCGCACAGACACTATAACATACACTCAACGTGAGAACACATGAATCAACAGGTCCCTTTTTATTGAATCGACAGCTTCAACAATTCGATTTCTCAGCTCTTGAAGAGTGGCTGCCGTAGGTGGGACAAAAATGGTTCAAATGGCTCTGAGCTCATCAGTCCCCTAGAACTTAGAACTACTTAAACCTAACTAACCTAAGGACATCACACACATCCATGCCCGAGGCAGGATTCGAACCTGCGACCGTAGCGGCCGCGCGGTTCCAGACTGTAGCGCCTACAACCACTCGGCCACTCCGGCCGGCGGTGGGACAAAGATTCTGTCTTTTATGTACCCCCCACAGAAAAAAATCGCAAGGTTCGAGGTTTGGTGACCTGGGAGGCCAAAAGCAATGAACAAGATTTTGCTGTCCACCACCTCCAGTCCAACGATTTGGAACGCTGTTGTTAAGATAACGCTGCACCTGAAGGTGAAAGTAAGGCGAGGCGCCGTCATGCATAAAAATGAAATCATTGGAATTTTCATGAAGTTTAGGAAACAACCAATTTTGAAACATGTCCAGGTACGACACTCCTGTCACAGTTCTTTTCCTCAAAAGAGAAAGGTCCATAAACTTTGTGAACAGAAATGTCACACAACACATTCAGTTTCCGTGCGTCTCTTCCAAGTTCGGCGACAATGCCAGAACTTTGCGATCCCCATCTTCTTACATTACGGCGGTTTACTGTAGCCGGTAGAAGAAACGTCGATTCGTCCGAAGAGATGAGTTGTTAGGAGAGTGTCCTCTGCCGTATCCTGGAGAAATGGAATGCAAATTGGTACTTTCTGTTATGGTCGCCGGGACGCAATTGCAGCATTAATTGCAACTTGTAAGGCTTCATATGCAGGCGTCGTTTCAGAAGACGCCCCACCGCTGTTTGAGGAAACAGAAGTTCTTTGCCTGCCCTTCCTGTGGACTTCCGGGGGCTCCGTGTGAACGCATCTCGGATAGGCCTGACATTTTCATCAGACGTGCGTGGCCGACCAGTGCTCTTCCGTTTGCACATACAACCAGTTTCCAAGAAATTTATATGCCAGCCGTAAACCTAGTTGTGCAGAGGCCGCTTCTTGCTGAATGGACGGCGAAACACACGCTGTAATTGAGCAATGGATAGACTTCGCGCAAATTCCAACGCACAAAATGATTTCTCTTGTGATGTAGTCACCGTGCCGCTACAAACAACAGCGCAGCTGTGTCAAAACTTTGAACCTTCCTCTATCCAGTGACATGCGCAATGTGTTTCTATCTTTTATGGTTTGTCTGTAATATACAAGAGAAATCTGTTTTTTTTAATCACTCGGTATTTTTAGCACTATAAGAATCAAAATGACTAAATGGGTTATGTAAGCAATATTTAAGCTATCATCACTGATGACGCTTTGTCAATAAAAGCGAAACGCGTCTGGTACCGCACTCTTTTAAATTGCGATACGCTTAAAAAATAATTATTCTCATTTTTCTTTAATTCAGATAGTGATACATCATCATAAATCAGTTTGCTTGAAGTCAGTGGCTCGACAGCAATTTTACAAGGGAAGCGAAAAATCATTGTTGAGGTAGAACCAGTGTTGCCGGTCACAGACGGGAGCCAGTGGTCTGTGAATGTTCCCACTGCCATTTGGTGTGTAGCCGGTCTCGACGAGTGGCTGCGACCGGCATGACATCTGCGTCCATTGGCCTGCGAAGACGTTAATGACGATGTAGGCGGCTCAGTTACTGATGGTGCGTGGGCTTGATTGGTCGTGCGAAGCTCCAAGCCCCAGGCTGCTATACCTGCAGCACGTCCAGACCGGCAGGGAAGGTATTGCTACGGCCACGTGTTTCAATGTACAAGTCCGACAGAAGATAGCGAAACAAAATATTAGGTTTCATCCACAGTCAAGAACAAGCGCGAAAGTAGTGCGAACTGCAATGAAATAGTAAAAAGTAAATTGTCTTCAACACTTGTATAGAGGATGCATGAATCTCACCCACTTTTTGATGTATCCATTACTCCAACCCTTCAAGTACTCTATTGTGTCTTCTGTGAGACACAAAGTTAGGACGATAGCATTTCGGCAGTTCTATGGTTCTTGAACGTTTAGTCGTAGTCCAGGGAACTGTCCACATTTATACTCCGCAAGCCACCCAACGGTGTGTGGCGGAGGGCACTTTATGTGCCACTGTCATTACCTCCCTTTCCTGTTCCAGTCGCGTATGGTTCGCGGGAAGGACGACTGCTGGAAAACCTCCGTGCGCGCTCGAATCTCTCTAATTTTGCATTCGTGATCTCCTCGGGAGGTATAAGTAGGGGGAAGCAATATATTCGATTCCTCATCCAGAAACGCACCCTCTCAAAACCTGGACAGCAAGCTACACCGCGATGCAGAGCGCCTCTCTTGCAGAGTCTGCCATTTGAGTTTGCTAAACATCTCCGTAACGCTATCACGCTTACCAAATAACCCTGTGACGAAACGCGCCGCTCCTCTTTGGATCTTCTCTATCTCCTCTGTCAACCCGACCTGGTATGGATCCCACATTGATGAGCAATACTCAAGTATAGGTCGAACGATTGTTTTGTAAGCCACCTCCTTTGTTGATGGACTAAATTTTCTAAGGACTCTCCCAATGAATCTCAACCTGGCACCCGCCTTACCAACAATTAATTTTATATGATCATTCCACTTCAAATCGTTCCGTACGCATACTCCCAGATATTTTACAGAAGTAACTGCTACCAGCGTTTGTTCCGCTATCATATAATCATACAATAAAGGATCCTTCTTTCTATGTATTCGCAATACATTACATTTGTCTATGTTAAGGGTCAGTTGCCACTCCCTGCACCAAGTGCCTATCCGCTGCAGATCTTCCTGCATTTCGCTGCAATTTTCTAATGCTGCAACTTCTCTGTTTACTACAGCATCATCCGCGAAAAGCCGCATGGAACTTCCGACACTAACTATTAGGTCATTTACATATATTGTGAAAAGCAATGGTCCCATAACACTCCCCTGTGGCACGCCAGAGGTTAGTTTAACGTCTGTAGACGTCTCTCCTTTGAGAACAACATGCTGTGTTCTGTTTGCTAAAAACTCTTCAATCCAGCCACACAGCTGGTTTGATATTCACTAGGCTCTTACTTTGTTTATCAGGCGACAGTGTGGAACTGTATCGAACGCCTTCGAAGTCAAGGAAAATGGCATCTACCCGGGAGCCTGTAGCCTTTCTGGGTCTTATGAACAAATAAAGCGAGCTGGGTCTCACACGATCGCTGTTTCCGGAATCCATGTTGATTCCTACTGAGGAGAGTCTGGGTTTCCAGAAATGACATGATACGCGAGCAAAAAACATGTTCTACAATTCTACAACAGATCGATGTCAGAGATATAGGCCTATAGTTTTGCGCATCTGCTCGACGACCATTCTTGAAAACTGGAACTACCTGTGCTCTTTTCCAATCATTTGGAACCTTCCGTTCTTCTAGAGACTTGCGGTACATGGCTGTTAGAAGGGAGGCAAGTGCTTTCGTGTACTCTGTGTAGAATCGAATTGGTATCTTCTCAAGTCCAGTGGACTTTCCTCTGTTGAGTGATATCAGTTGTTTTTCTATTCCTTGGACACTTATTTCGATGTCAGCCATTTTTTCGTTCGTGCGAGGATTTAGACAAAACTGCAATGCGGTCTTCCTCTGTGAAACAGCTTTGGAAAAAGATGTTTAGTATTTCAGCTTTACGCGTCTCATCCTCCGTTTCAATGCCATTATCATCGCAGAGTGTCTGGATATGCTGTTTCGATCCACTTGCTGATTTAGCGTAAGACCAGAACTTCCTACGATTTTCTGTCAAGTCGGTACACAGAATTTTACTTTCGAATTCACTGAACGCTTCACGCATAGTCCTCCTTACGCTAACTTTGACATCGTTAAGCTTCCGTTTGTCTGAGAGGTTTCCGCTGCGTTTAAATTTGCAGTGAAGCTCTCTTTGCTTTCGCAGTAGTTTCCTAACTTTGTTGTTGAACCACGGTGGGTTTTTCCCGTCCCTCACAGTTTTACTCGGCACGTACCTGTCTAAAACGCATTTTACGATTGCCTTGAACTTGTTCCATAAACACGCAACATTTTCAGTGTCGGAACAGAAATTTTCGTTTTTTCCAAGTACGTGGAGGGATTATGGATTTCAAGTTACGATACTTTTCGCAGGTGTCTTATGTGGAATTAGCGTCTAGAGTGACTTGTTTATGTTTACCTTCCGAGAGCGACATTTTTCGGCGTTGTAAGAGGATAATGTTAAGAATTAGCTAGAGTAGGCTGTGTTTAGTGAGACTGGATGAAAAGGAATAACTTATGCTACCCTTGTGGCGACTCAAGTGCTTCGTTTAGTATAAAAGCTGGACTCTCATGCCTCCTACAAGTCTAAAGACATACTCGTATATCTGCAGAGCGACAAGGTTGTTATGTGGGTCTCCGGGAGGTGCTAAGTGGAAACGATAAGCGTTATTTTTATCTACAGGTCCAGTGGTTACGGCGTTGTAAGTTTGTGAGTAGCAGTCAGAGTGCTGAACGACAGATATTAGTTAAGGAGGAGCTGCAACTACCCAATTTAGTGAGGTGGGTGAATGAGAGGCTTTCGATTCTTCCAAAAACAATTTGACTAGTATCAGTATAAGACTGCAGGAAATTAGTCTGTGTTCGTCGGTTAATGTTTTCTTGACTGATGGTGTTGCAAAGCGTTTTCACGCAGACAGACAGAGGGACACAGAGTGTGAGAGAGAGAGAGAGAGAGAGAGAGAGAGATGGAACTATCAATGGGTAAAGAAGGAATTAAAGCGTTCTTTTACAGGTAACTGGATTAGAATAAATTCCCATCTACAAACGCTTGGCAGCTATCATATTTAAGAACAAAATAGCCAAAAGGACACAAAAAGCCACTCAATTGTACAGGTAAAGGACCTGCTGTGGGAAGACAAAATATTGAGCAAAGATAAATTGTATATATCTTACTAACTTTGCACCAATACTGCACCAATTTCTCCCTGTAAGGACAAGAGGAAATTCTAAGCTACAGAAATGTAATTAATCAGAACTATAAGTCAGGAAAAAACAAATACGAAATCAAAAATAAAACAAACAGCAACGAATCCAGCATGAAAATACCCATTACTGATGTTACAGGGAAGCGCAGACTACTGTTGTATGGTAACCCGAGGAGAATGGAGAAAGGTAAAACGGTAAGCAAATATATTGAAAAATAATTATCACGTAAACGACCAAGATTATGACGAAGGAAACTGTGGTAACATACGTTGAAATCCATGTTGGACCAAAGAAGCTGGGGAAATACTGAAGCCGGACGGTGTGGCCGAGAGGTTCTAGGCGCTTCAGTCTGGAACTGTGCGACCGCTACGGTCGCAGGTTCGAATCCTGCCTCGGGCATGGATGTGTGTGATGTCGTTAGGTTAGCTAGGTTTAAGTAGTTCTAAGTTCCAGGGGACTGATGACCTCAGATGTTAAGTCCCATAGTGCTCAGAGTCATTTGAACAATTTTTTGAAATACTGAACCTACCAACACCACTCCATTTGCTTTCACTCATTACATCATCAAAATGCCGGACATGACCCACTCATTGAAATTTAATAAGCGTCGAATACGAACTATACGCTACGGTCGCAGGTTCGAATCCTACCTCAGGCATGGATGTGTGTGATGTCCTTAGGTTAGTTAGGTTTAAGTAGTTCTAAGTTCTAGGGCACTGATGACCTCAGATGTTAAGTCCCATAGTGCTCGGAGTCATTTGAACGATTTTTTGAAATACTGAACTTGCCAACACCACTCCATTTGCTTTCACTCATTACATCATCAAAATGCCGGACATGACCCACTCATTGAAATTTAATAAGCGTCGAGTACGAACTATACGCTACGGTCGCAGGTTCGAATCCTGCCTCAGGCATGGATGTGTGTGATGTCCTTAGGTTAGTTAGGTTTAAGTAGTTCCACGTTCTAGGGGACTGATGACCTTAGGAGTTAAGTCCCATAGTGCTCAGAGCCATTTTTGAACGAACTATAGCCAGCGCCATACACTGAGGTCACGAAACTCATTGATAGCGATAGGCAATACAGAGATGTACACTGGGTACAAAGAGCAGCGCATTGGTGGAGCTGTCATTTGCACTCAGGTGATTCATCCGAAAGATTTGCCGACATGATTATGGTCACACACCGGGAATTAACAGCCTGTGAGCGAGGAATGGTAGTTGCAGCTAGGCGCAAGAACCATTATGTTCCGGAAATCTTTATGAATGCAATACACCGAGATCCACAGTGTCAGGAATGTGCCGAGAATACCAAATTTCAATGCAGTGGCCGACGGCCTGCGCTTAACGACAAAGAGCAGCGGCGTTTGCTTGCGTTAGATTGTCAGAGCTAACAGCTACGCGTCACTGAATAACATAACCGCAGAAATCAATGTAGGACGTGCGACGAATGTATCCCTCAGGACAGCGCGGCGAAATTTCTTGTTAATGGTCTATGGTAGCAGACTACCTACTCGAGTGCCTTTGCTAACGACACGACATCGCCTTCGGCGCCTCTCCTGGGCTCGTGACTATGTCGGTTGGCCCCCAGACGGCTGGAACATTGTAGCCTGGTCTGATAAGTCCCGATTTCAGTTGGTAAGATCTGACGGTAGGGTGCAGAACCCACGAAGCCATGGACCTAAGTTGTCAACAAGCCACTGTGCAAGCTGGAGGTAGCTCCATAACGGTGTGGGCTGTGTTTACATGGAATGGACTGGGTCTTCTGGTCTGTTCAGCTACTCGGAGACCATTTGAAGCCATTCATAGACTTCATGTTCCCAAACACCGGTGAAATTTGTATAGACGCCAATGCGCGATATCACTGGGTCACTGTTGTTCGCGATTGGTTTGAAGAACATTTTGGACAATTCTAGCAAGTGATTTGGCTACACAGATGGACGGCATGAATCCCATCGAGCATTTATGAGACATAAACGAGAGGTCAGTTGGTGCACAAAAACCTGCTCCGGCAACCCTTTATACAATTGCGGACGGCTGTAAAGGCAGCATGGGTCAATAATTCTCCACGGGAGCACTTCCGTCGACTTTTTGAGTCCATGCTACGTGGAGATGCTGCACTACTCTGGGCAAAAGGGGGTGCCACACGATATCATGAGGTATCCCACACGTTTCGTGACCTGTGTGTCCTTAGTCCCATGATATGACAAACGGGGCTACGCTACAGATCACCACGACTGTGTCCATATTCACATTTGTTGGTTCCGTCAACTCACTACAAGAATGTCACCTTTAAACCTAACTTAAACCTCGGGCTACGCTAAAAATTTGTCTCGCCGTATCTACATTTCAGAAATAAATATACAAGCAAAATAATCATATAAGTGAGCTTCTCGACCTCTTTTTGTGCATGTATGACGAGTGACATATCGTTATTATGTCACAGGTTAAAGTTGAAGACGGTATCGGTAGGGTGAACTCAGCTGAAGCTAGTAACGGGAGGGTGTAGTAAAAATATGTAAACACCACTCCAACATTAGGCCTTAGACCTATTACGACCGGCCAACTACTGCCTACAACGCAGTGCGAGGAGCGATGTACGATCGTGCGACACGTGATCAGCTTGTCGCCAAACCTTCCGGCCACTGTTGCCAGTTACTGAATCCTGATTATGTCGCTGCTTCTGTGTTCAGGCAGCTCCTCATTTGGCCTCATGAGGCTGCGTGGATCCCGAGCCAGATCTCCCTACCTCAGAAAATAATCTGAGAAGGTACCGGGAATAGAACCCGGGTCCTTCTGCACTGAAGGCAGCGACGCTAATTCGGCTACGGAAGCGGGAAAATGTCATGCCCCAAAAATTGTACGATGACCGTAAGAAATTGGCTACCACTTGTCCATGACGCCATGAAAAATGGAAGCGGAAAATGCTGATGGGAGAAGTCGCTCTAGCCGCACATCGCCTAGAATGCGTGGGCGGCGACAGTTTTCGTTTCTTCTTCGACTACAGGGAGGATTGCAACGTTTAAAGGTAATTAATGAAACAAGATGTGGGAATGTTATGCCGATAAAGGCTCAGGACAAAACCGTCGCCCCCGGTGCCATCACACTAATAGCGTCTAATTCCGCTTCTTGATTCGATAATTGCCTCAATTCGACGTGAAAGAGAGTCCACACATTTCATCGGGTGTGCCATTCATTCATGGTTAAATAGCTGCTAGATTATTTCTAGGGGATTAATATCGGGTGAACTAAGGGGCCAGTCAAATTGCAATGAGATACCAGAATGGTGGTTAAACCAACAACGTTTATCGCTGTTTTGGAAGACTGGAGTGTCCACAGCATACGTACCACGTACATGTAGAAATAAGCGTTAGACAAGGCCACCGAGAACGTATAAGTAGATATCATGGTTTACGTCCTCAGTAACCTTGATAAAGTCGGCCCAAGTCATGGCACGAAACACGCACCCAAAACATCACAGAATCATCTCTGCCCAGAGCTACACCCTCCACAGGCTGCGGGTTAAACACCCCATTGGGCTCTAGGTGCACTGGATACCTTTCATTAATTAACAAACACACGGCGAAATCGTGACTCATTGGGCCTTACAAGGTCTTCAGTCAGATATCATCCAGTTCTTGTGTTGTCTGGGCCACTGAAGACCTGAAGCTCAATGTGTCGGCTGCAAGTAGTTCCCTTCTAAATGTTCGTTTGAAAACTGGTTGAGATGGACCTCGATTAAATGACAGCAGCAATTTCTGCTGTATTTGAAACCAACTGTCAACGACAAGGCAGGACAATTGTCTTCTGTCCCTATCGCCAGCCCGGTTAGCCGTTCGGTCTAACGCGTGGCTTTCCGGACTGGGAAGGAGTGCCTAGTCCCCAACACGACTTGTGTCGTGGTCCAGTGAGCCGACCAGTCTGTGGATGGTTTTTAGACGGTTTTCCATCTGCCTCAGCGAATGCGGGCTGGTTCCCCTTATTACGCCTCAGCAGTCGGCGATTGCTGCGCAAACAAGTTCTCCACGTACGCTTATCAAATGGCTCTGAGCACTATGGAACTTAACTTCAGAGGTCATCAGTCCCCTACAACTTAGAACTGCTTAAATCTAACTAACCTAAGGACACCACACATATCCATGCCCGAGGCAGGATTCGAACCTGCGACCGTAGCGGTCGCGCGGTTCCAGACTGTAGTGCCTTGAAGCGCTCGGCCACTGTGGCCGGCCATTCCACGTAAGCGTACACCACCATTACTCTACTACGCAAACATAGGGGTTACACTCGTCTGGTGTGAGACGTTCCCAAGGGGGGGGGGGGGGGCGTCCACTGGGGGCCGAACTGCACAATAACTCTGAAAGAGTGGTTCGGTGTCGGGCGGCAGGGCAGTGAAGTGGACTGCGGTTGACGTCGTGGGGTTGTGGACCACTGCGGCTGCGGCGGGGACGGAGCCTCTTCGTCGTTTCTAGGCCCCCAGTTAACATACAATACAATACTGTCCCTGTCCGTCACAATAACAATATTTTATAAGCATTTTACATGACTGGGAGTGTACACCATGTCTTGTAGAGGCGTCGGATAATCCGAGTAACAGATAAATAAACTGGGCTAGTGCACGCGAACGCCCAATTCATAAATCTGTAGAGAACTATGTTTCGTAATTTGTCTCGTACACTAAACATCGCTAAAGAGATACCGGGTGCAGGACAGTGGAAGGGAACGGGAGTACGCCCCAAAGACCGGAAACTGGCAGTAAAATATATGAGAAACTTTTCAGTTTCAGGAGCACTAGACGAAAAACAGAGTGCGTGTGTGGTCCCCCCAGGTCACCTGACCTCAATTCCGCGACACCGCAGAGCAAGATCTACATCTACGTAGATACATCGCAAGTCACCGTACGGTGCGAGTCAGGGGGTGTCCTGTACCACTACAAGTCATTTCCTTTCGTGTTCCATCCGGAAATAGGAGGGAAAAACGAATGTCTATATGCCTCCCTATGAGCCCAAATGTCTCGTATCTTATCTTCGTGCTCCTTACACGCAATATATTTGGGGCAGTAGAATCGTTCGGCAGTCAGCTTCAAATGCCTATTCCCTAAATTTTCTCAATAGTGTTCCTCGAAAAGAACGTCGCCTTCTCTCCAGGGATTCCCGTTTGAGTTCCTGAATCATCTCTGTAACACTTACCTGTTGTTCGAACCTACCAGTAACAAATATAGCAGCCCGCCTCTGAATTGCTTTGATGTCTTCCTTCAATCCGACCTGGTATGTATCCCAAATACTTGAGCAACAGTCAAGAATAGGTCGCTCTAGGGTCCTACATGCAGTCTCCTTTACAGGTGGGTCACTCTTTCCTAAGATTCTCCCAATAAACCGAAGTCCGACCATTCTCCTTCCCTACCACTGTTCTCATATACTCTTTCCATTTCGTATCACTTATGCAACGTTACGCCCAGATATTTAAACGACTTGAAGTGTACACTTTTTTCCGTGAGTTGTGAGCTGACGTTGAGCGTTTATGGTTCACGACACTCTCGAAACTTTCGGTGGCTCCTGGAATCCGTGCAGGAAGTGTTACAGCCGTTCAGGGAGTGCCTAGTCCCCAACACGACTTGTGTCGTGGTCCAGTGAGCCGACCAGTCTGTGGATGGTTTTTAGACGGTTTTCCATCTGCCTCAGCGAATGCGGGCTGGTTCCCCTTATTCCGCCTCAGCATTCGGCGCCTAGAACCGCTCGGCCACCCCGGCCGGCCCTCAGATCTGTTCCCGATAGAACGTCAAGTAGGTCCAGCTCGGACGTCAACACCGTTCCAGTGTCAGTAAGCAGGATATCAACAGTTCTGGGCCAGCTTGACTCACGAGAGTGTACAGTAGCTACATTACACCATTCTCAACCTCAGTGCAAACATCCAGGCCAGAGGGGATACGACGTCCTACTGACAAGTAGGCGCATACTGTCTAGTTCAGTGGTTCCCAACTTCTCTTACACCATTACCCCTGAGTACAGTCAGACATTAGCTAGTGCCCCTCCCCTTTCTCCCCGCCCTCCTCTGACGTCCGTTGACCCCTCTCCCGTCCCCCACATTGTCACCAACATTAGCGTCTAACTAAACTGTTGAACGAAAGACTTTCCTTGGAGCCCTTTTATTTTTAAAATGATGAAAGATGAATTATATTCCGTTTGTGTATGTGTCGTGGTGGGAGAGGGGGAGGAGGGAGAGGGGGGCTGTTAGAATCAAGAAGGAATTCGTGGTGCAGCGCAAGTGCTGCCCACAACTCCTTCTGAGATAAGAAAGCTAACTATTCTCAGTGAGGGTAGACATTTGTTGCGAAACGTGCTTCCTCTGCATTGCTCCTCCCTATTGCGGCACTTGCTTGACCTTCACACTGCAACCCTAAGTTGAGATGGGCGCACTATACCTCCTGTTCGTAAATAATTTGATTGGCCGGCCGCTGTGCCCGAGCGGTTCTAGGCCCTTCAGTCCGGAACCGCGCTGCTGCTACGGTCGCAGGTTCGAATTCTGCCTCGTACATGGATCTGTGAGATGTCCTTAGGCTAGTTAGGTTTAAGTAGTTCTAAGTCTAGGGGACTGATGACCTCAGATGTTAAGTCCCATAGTGCTTAGAGCCATTTGAACCATTTCACCTGATTGCTGCACTCGTTATTTCTGAACTGGTAGCATTCAGGCTGTTAATGCTTTGTGTCTAACCACTCTAATAATAATAATAATAATAATAGTAATAATACTGTATACAGCACTATAATAGCCCTTATGTAGTTACTGCTGTGTCGTTCTGTCAGATAATTCATTTATCTGTTTCGAAGAGAGTAATGAAGCAATTTATGCACTACTGCAGGTACTATCTAAAACATGAAGAAGACATTTTCTTGAGACATTAGCATTTGTTACGTACGCTGAGCGCCAAAGAAACTGGTGTAGGCATGAGTATTAAAATACAGAGATATGCTAAACAGGGAGAATATGGCGCTGCGGTCGGCAACGCCTATATGAGACAACAAGTGTTTGGCGCAGATGTTAGATCGGTTATTACTGCTACAATGGCACGATGTCAAGATTTAAGTGAGTTTGAACGTGGTGTTACAGTCGGAGACACTGCACCTCCGAGGTAGCGATGAAGTGAGTATTTTCCAGTATGACCATTTCTCGAGTGTAGTGTCAGTATCAGGAGTCCGGTAAAAAATCAAATCTCCGACATCGCTGCGGACGGAAAAAAGATGCTGCAAGAATGGGACCAACGACGACTGAAGATCAGAATGGTTCATCTGAGGTCATGAGTCCCCTGGACGTAGGACTACTTAAACCGAACTAACCTAAGGACATCACACACATCCATGCCCGAGGCAGGATCCGAACCTGCGACAGTAGCAGCAGCGCGGTTCCGGACTGAAGCGCCTAGAACCGCTAGGCCACAGCGGCCGGCACGACTGAAGAGAATCGTTCAACGTGACAGAAGTACAGCCTTTCCGCGAATTGCTGATGGCAGTGCTGGGCCATTAACAAGTGTCAGCGTGCGAACCATTCAACGAAACCTCATCCGTATGGGCTTCCGGAGCTGAAAGCCCACGCGTGTACCCTTGATGACTGCACGACACAAAGCTATTCGCCTCGCCTGGGGCCTTGAACACCGACACTGGACTGTTGATGACTGGAAACACGTTGCCTCGTCGGACGAGTCTCGCTTCAAATTGTATCGAACGGATGAACGTGTACGGTTATGGAGACAACCTCATGAATCCATGGAGCCTGCATGTCAGCAGGGGACTGATCAAGCTGGTGGAGGCTCTGTAATGGTGTGGGACGTGTGCAGCTGGAGTGATACGGGACCCATGATACATCTAGATACGTCTGTGACAGGTGACATGTACGTAACTATCTTGTCTGATCACGTGCATCCATTCATGTCCATTGTACAATTCCAGCAGGACAATGCGACACCCCATACGTCCACAATTGCTATAGAGTAGTTCTAGGAACACTGTTCTGAGTTTAAACACGTCTACTGGCCACTAACCACACCAGACACGAACATTATTGAGCATATCTGGCATGCCTTGCAAGGTAATGTTCGGAAGAGATCTCCACCCTGTAGTACTCTTACGGATTTAGGACATCCCTGGAGGATTCATGGTGTCAGTTTCCTCCAGCACTACTTCAGACATCAGTTGAGTCCATACCACGTCGTGTTGCGGCATTTCTGCGTGCTCACTGGGTCCGTACACGATATTAGGCAGGTGTATCAGTTTCTATGGCTGTTCAGTGAATACGTCTCACTTTTATCATCAGTGACATACGGGACCAAGCACAACATATGTGTGTAGTGGGTGGTCTGTATGAGGAACCTGTAACTTCCAACGCATTAATGTTACTAATAGAGAAAAAGCATTTATTGATAACTTATATAATCAGTATTAGAGTCTTGCCAAATTGTGATAATAGTAATGATCTTTTGAAAATAATTTAGTTTCTGACTGAAATAGAATCGAATCGTTTAGTTTTTACCCATCAGAAAGCTTCATTTGGCCCTCAGGGGGTAATTACCCCCAGGTTGGGAACATTCGTCTAATTCTTTGTAAATATGACTCGATATTGTAATCACTGAAATATGCCACATCCATTCTGAACATGTGGCGGTACACTGTAATCACCAAAATAATATCACATACATTCTCAACCTATGAAACTTCATTTCTTCTCCTCCTTCCCTTCCTGGTGCTTCACTCTTTTTGCGAGGCAGTGTAGTTAGCCATGAGTGTACAATATTTGGTCAGTGGTATTTTATTCGCTCTTGCGGTCGGCGTTGTACAGAAGGCTCGGACGCAGGCGAGGTGTCGTTATCCCAGATGGCTGTCCACCGGAGCGCGGTTCCTCAACGCTACGCGACCCTCCACTCAGCCACCGCGTGGTCGCTGCACAGTGGCCACCCTCCGTTTCCGCTGCCGATCGCAGCGGGGCGCCGGACGCGAGTTCTGCGGTCCGCTGCACTCGCAGCTAACCGCAGTCCGCAAACTGCACCCACTGCATCAGCAAGACTGCTTATGGCGCTTTTGCCGTGTCTTGTTTGGCACACTCGATAACCAAACTTCGCGGTCCAGTTGCATTAATGTGACTACCATCTACATTCGACGTCGTCGTGCAGTAATCGCTCACAGACGGGTGGTGGCAGTGAGAGCGGCGGAGGGTATATAAAGCGTATCGGGTGGACGCGGAAACCAGTGCATCCTTGTCGCAATGTGGAAACGGAGCTATTTATCTGACTTCGAAAAGGGTGGGACTATTGGCTTTCAGGTCAAGGGTGGAAGGAATTCCTAAACGACTACGTTTGTAAACTGTTTGCGTGTCGCCGTGGTTAGAGAATACCGTGCATGGCAAAATGGCGCTATCCAAAACCAGCGCCGAGTCAATTGTGGTTCACCACGTCCCGTAGATGACAGGGTTTAGGGACAGGATATCAAATCAAACCCTTTCAGCCGTCTAGTTTCCAAACATATTTTATTTGGCTACCAGTTTCGGCGATTTACTACGCCATCTTCAGGCCCCTGACAGACGTGTAGGAAGATTCCACCACGGTTCTGGTCAAAACAGGGGCCAGCAATACTGGTATTACCAGTACGGTCAGGGGCCTGAAGATGGCGTGGTAAATCGCCGAAACTGGTAGCCAAATAAAATAAGTTCGGAAACCAGACGGCTGAAATGGTTTGGTTTGACATCTTGTATCGAACAGCCGAGCCCCCAACCATCTCTGAAAAAATGGACATACGGAGGATTGAAGGACGGCTGTGGAGATGTGCACGGGCCAACAGACGTGCAACTGCTGAGCAACTTGCCGCCAGATAAACCAACGGTTGTCCAGCGAACTTTGCTGCGTATGGCCTCCGCAGCAGCCATGTTAATTATTGTTCATCGGCGACGAAGGCTGGAATTCGCACGCTAATACTGTAACCGGACTTCCATTGAGTGGCAATGGGAGGCCTTTTCAGGTGAGTCATGTTTTACGCTCCATCGGACAGATGGCCGTTGGCGTGTGAGGCGTGAAACATCTGAAAGCAAACACTCTGCAACCGTCGTAGGGAGGGTTCACGACGGAGGTCATTCCCTGGGTAATCTTGTCATTCTGGAAGCCACAGTGGATCAGTACAAGTATGCATATATCTTTGGGGATCATGACCAGTCATGTCATGTGCAGTTCGTTCTTTCTCGGCACGATGGCAACAACCAGCATGACAATGCAGCATGTCACACAACTCGCACTATATGTTTGTGGTTCGAAGAGCACTAGAATGAGTTTACTGTGCTCCCCTGGCCACCAAACTCCCCGGATTTAAATCCAATCGAGAATCTGTGGGACCACCTCGATCTGACTGTTAGTGCCATGGAGCCTCAATCGAGAAACCAAGAGCAACGGGTCACAGTTATTCAGGCTTTCGACAGGTGGCCTCATTAAGGTGACTGGACAATGTATAACGAACGCCCTGGCAGTTCACTGGACAAAATATTAATTATCCCCTTAAAAATATCATTGGGCTCTTTGGTTCAAATGGCTCTGAACACTATGGAACTTAACATCTGAGGTCATCAGTCCCCTAGAACTTAAAACTGCTTAAACCTAACTAACCTAAGGACATCACACCACATCCATGCCGGAGGCAGGATTCGAATCTGTGACCGTAGCGGAAGCGCGGTTCCATTCTGAAGCGCCTAGAACCGCTCGGCCACGCCGGCCGGCACTGGGCTCTTTAGTGCGCTGTAGATTGTGTACAGAAGAATGCAAAAGAAAACTGAGTGTCTGTTAGATGAGAGTAGTTTGGCTATCGGAAAGGTAAAGGCAGTTCTAGGGTTGCGATTCGTACTGGAAGGACATCCGTAGGAATTGTCGACCTAGAAAAAGCGTTCGACCAGGTAAAATGGTGCAAGATGTTCGAAATTCTGGGAAATATAGGAGTAAGCAATAGGGAAAGGCTGATAAGGTGCTGTATTTTGTGCAAGAACCGAGAGAGAAGAATAAGAACGGAAGACCAAGGACGAACCGTCGGTTTAAAGTGGGTGTAAGACAGGGATAAGTCTTTCGCCGCTACTGTTCAACCTTTACATCAAAGCAGCGATGACGGAAATGAAATAAAGGTTAAAGAGTGAGATTAAATTTCAGGCTGAAAGGATATAAGTGATAAGATTCATTTATGACATTGCTGTCGTCAACAAGGGCGACCATAAGACAATTTTTAGGGACGAGCCTAGACGTGGGGGTATGGAGTACTTTTCATATTTTGGAAGACGAATGGAGACTTGTAAGTAGCCATAAAAAGATTCTGATATTGTAAAAAACGGACTTCTAAATCATTTTATTGAAAGAAAAAACGCCTGACTATAAGATGGTTTATTCCTTTCCCTGAGAGCTAAGTGGGTGGGCGGGGGCGGGAGGGGGGGAGGGGGAGCTTGCCCCCTTGTATGACGGAACTTGGTTCTCACTGGAAGTGAAGAAGAATTAAAGGACGTTTTGAATGGAGTAAACAGTCGAATAGTCGAATGAGTACAGAATATGCATTGAGAGTATACTGAAGAAAGTTGAAAGTAATGAGGAGAAGAAGAAACTGGATCAGCGATAAACTTAAAATCAATATTAGGAACCACAGACTAGACGAAGTTAGGGAATTCTGCTAACATGGAAACAAAATAGCATAATGGCGGGAGAAGCAAGCAGGATACAAAAACGAAGGTTTGCACAGGCAGAGAGGGCGTTCCTGGCCAAAACTACTTACTAGTATCAAACACCGGCCTTAATCCAATAAAGAAATTTCTAAGAATGTTTGTTTGGAACAGAGCATTGTATGATAGCGAATCACAGACTATAGGAAAACCGGAAAAAAGAGAATCGAAGCGTTTGCGACGTGGTGCTACAGAAGCATGCTGAAAATTAGGTAAGGAATGAGGAGATTCTTCACAGAATCGGCGGGGAAAGGAACATTTGGAAAACTAACAAGAAGAAAGAATAGGTTGATAGGATATCAGGTAAAGCATCAGGGAATAACCTCCGTAGAAGCAGAGGGTCTGTAGAAGGGAAAAGCTGTCGGGGGAAACAAAGAATGGAATACACTCAACAAATAATTTTAGGATGTAAGGTGCAAGTGCTATTCTGAGACATAGAAGAGGAATTCGTGGCAGGCCTCATCGAACCAGTCAGAAGACTGATGACTCAAAAAAAATTAAATGAATAAATAATTGTACAATCGGTACCAATGGTAGTGTGAGCCTCCATGTTATCGTAGTGAAGACGTGTGTACGAGGTCTGTTCAAAAAATTCCGAAACATTCGTACTTTCGCGCCAAAGATGTGTTGGAGCGAAATTCCGTTGGCATCCCTGCACACGGCTGTTTTTAACGTGTACGGCCGGAAGTTTCATTGATGTATGTCTGCTAATAATTGCTCAGTGCTGCATTGGGTAGAACGTTGTGTCGCACGGTTTGCGAATTTCGATATAACAGAGATAGAGGAGCAACGCGTCTGCATTACATTTTGCGTGAAACTCAAGAAAACATTTACAGACACACGAAATTATGCAGGATGCCTGTGGTGATAAGTGCTTATGCTGTACTCCGTGTTACGAAAGGTTCACACGGTTTAAACATGGCCAGACTATAGTTAAAGATTACCGTCGTTCAGGACACTCAAATAATGGTTGAAATGGCTCTAAGCACAATGAGACTTAAGATCTGAGGTCATCAGTCCCCTAGGCTTAGAACTTCTTAAACCTAACCTAAGGACATCACTCACATCCATGCCCGAGGCAGGATTCGAACCTGCGATCGTAGCAGCAGCGTGGTTCCGGACTGAAGTTCCTAGAACCTCTCGGCCACAGCGGCCGGCGTTCAGGACGCCCTCCGACGTCTACTGACGATGCTAATGTCAGGAACGTCAACGAAATTCGTGCCACAGGAGTAAACTGCCAATCGATGGCAACAATTGGTACGTCATGAAACATCTGAGAGAAAATGTGGTAAGGTAATGGCCTGAAAAGTGTCGAGACAGTCATGGCCCTTGCATCATGATAACGCACCGCACGTTCATTCCTGTTATTGCGTGACTATTACACAAAAAGCGAAATCACTGTGCTGCTTCATTCTCCATACTCTCCAGACCTGGCCCCTGCGGACGTTTTTTTTTATTTCGAAAGCTGAAAACCCCATTGGAAGGACGAAGATTTGCAACCATAGACGAGATAAAAGAAAATTCGCAGACGGCGGTTCGGGCGATCCAGCAAGAGGCTTACCAAGACTGCTTCCGGAAGTGGAAACGGCGTTGGGAGCGGTGCATCAGTTGCGGAGGAGAGTACTTCGAAGGAGACTACGCACAATAAGTTGAGATATGAGCGTAGAAAAACTTCGTGGACAAACTTACGGAATTTTTTGAACAGACCTTGTTTACGCCCATCGTTTGTATGGCGCTAACGCACGCATCAAGAAGGATTGACGTAGAGATGTGACAAAATGGTGGTAAGGAGTTATCGTGTTTTGGCATTCGTCATGACTACACCGTGAGAGGAGTAATCAGATCTGCGTATCAAAATGGACTATACAACGTGTGTACTAGGAACACGTATCACTCGCATCCATGTAACTTGGCCTAAGAAAAGTGGTTGTAGAAAGATCCTATTCGGAGATGAGTGTGCCACCTTGTCACTGACAGTCGGTTTCCAAAACCGACAGTGATAGCTGCTGTCAGGAATGCAAAGCCATCACAGCCAGCTCCCGAGGCAGCTCTGAGAAGGAAGCTGCTCGTCGTGGACATTACAGGAATCGGGCGCCTCGCAAAAGACCACTGTTCACAGTGACAAATAAATGGTTTTGAGATTTCTCGACAGATGGCCCTGGGTGCACTTGCTGTTTGAAAATACGCGTTACGTGCTCTGGCTCTCTTCAAACTGATACTGGACTGTTCCATTAAACTTCGGGCATGGAGCCGCATAAATTTCACTTCCTCTTCTAACATTTCAGCTGTATGCCGTCCAGCCATCTTCGGAGTGTGCAGAGTGACTGAAGCTCCAACACTTGCTCCGTCCTTTTAAACCCGCGGAACGTGCCATTGCGAATGCGGCGCCAGATACGGTGATGGGCGGCAAAGAGGCACAACATTTGCGTGAAATTAGATCTACGGCTGCACGATCGATCCACACGGTAATATCGATGAACCACTGCGAGCTGTACCGTTGCGACGCCTTTATGAGTGTATTACAGAAAGTGCCGGATTCCATGATTTGTCCTAGCTGAAGTCGTTATTTCTATTGGAGATGAATTTAATTATCGGAGATAGCGGCTTCAACTTCGACAAATCATGTAATCCGTCGCTTTCTGCAAATAAACTCACAAAGACGTCGTAACGGTGCAGCTCGCGGTGATACATCGACATCACCGTGTGGATAGACGTGCAGCCATAGATCTAATTTCACGCATATGTTGCACCTCTCTGCCGCAGATCAACCTTTCTGGCGCCTCGGTGTATGCGTGGTCGCATGCGCAATGGCGCGGTTCGCGCTTTAAAAGGACAGAGGAAGTGCTGGAGCGTCAGTCACCCTACTCACTCTGAAGATGACTGGACGGTATATAGCTGAGATACAAGAAGAAGTGAAATTTATGCGGCTGCACTCCCGAAATTTTGTGGAGCAATCATTGTACCGCGAGAAAGTGAAGATGCACATGATACTGAATTGAAGAACCTTCAACATCGCAGCGCGTCAGCAATCGTTGGTTAATATATATATATATATATAAAAACCGCCTCGATTGCGAAAAAAGCACCCAGTGTTGAGTGTTAACCCAGGTTAGATAACTACACCTTCTTCAGAACAACAATAATGATACTGAATTGTCTCTCTGTATTGTGGACGTGATGCGAGTTTGGCGAAAATAATTTTGTTTAATCTGTGGCGGGGGGAGGGGAGGTGGGGGGGGGGGAGCGCTTGCCGCAGAAGTAGTGATGGAACATTTGAGGAGGAACTTGGAGAATATTCCATACAAAGGTCCTGGTCACGTTGTAATACTAGATGGATATTTCAGCTTACTGGGAGACGCATGTGATTAGGGTGGTAGATGGGCAGGATACCCCGTGAAATTGTTTTAAATGCCTTATCCGATTACCATCAGCGGAGAATCGGAGAAACGACTCATGAAGGTAACACCTTAGATTTGCTGGTGACAAACAGTCCCGATCTCAGCGTAGAACATGGAATCAGTTATCATAAGGCATCACTCAATACGGCTGAAAATAGTAATACATAGGAAGGTAGGAAAAGTCTTTCTGTTCTGAAACAAAGTTCAAATTACCTGAGCAGTCAGAACGAAAATTTCATCCCAAGCTCTAACAACGATGAGTATTAATGGACAAAGTTCAACAGCAGTTTCAGGCAGGTATGTGCCGAGCAAAGTTGTGAGAGATAGAAAAGACCCGCCGTGTTTCGACAACCAATTTAGAAAACAGTTATGAAAACAAAGAGAGCTTTACCGTAAAGTTAAACGTAGTCAAAGTCTCACAAACAAACAAGATTGATACAAAATCAAAATTAAACAAAGGAGAGCCGTGCATAAAGCGTTCAACGAATAGGAAAGTAAAACTCTGTCCACCAATTTGACAGGAAATCCTAAGGAGTGTTGGTCTTAAGTTAAATCAGCGAACGGATTGACGCCATCTGTCCAGCCACTCTATGACTAGAATGGCTTTGAAACGGAGGACGACACACAAACAGCGAAATACAGTGACGAAAAAAAAAGAAAAAATTACGCAACACCAAGAACGTGCTATGTGACGTCAACAAATGTTAGTAAGCGTGTTTATCCATATGAAAGGCAATATCTATTCAGATATAGTGCCTGCCGCATAAGAATGGCGCTAGTAACGCCTCTGCTTGGATGCAAAACAGGTTTGCTTTAAATGCACGCAATAACGGTCGTGAGCGTTAATTGAGAATGGACGTGGTGAGCCGATGTTAGTCAACAATGCCTTTAAAGCGACAAGGACGCCACTATCAACACCTCACTGAGTTTGAACGAGGTCGTGTAATAGGGCTGCAAGAAGCTTGAGGTTCCTTCTACGGTACTGCAGAAAGACTTGGCAGGAATGTAGCCACTGTATACGATTTCTGGCAGCGGTAGTCACTAGAAGGTACGGTCGCAGGAAGGCCGGGCTCCAAGCGGCCTCGTGGCTCTCCCGAGAGGGAAGACCATTGTGATCAGCGTGTGGCTCAGGCGCGTAACACTGCATGATCAGCTGCAATTTGAGCAGCCGTCGGCAGTACAGTGACACAACGAACTATTACAAATTCGTTTCTTCAAGGACAGCTCCGAGCCAGAGGCCATGTAGCACTGACCTCAAATCACGGCCATTGCCGACTTCAGTGGTGTCAAACGAGCCCCCTTTGGAGAGCAGGGTGGAGGTCTCCTGTGTTTTCTGATGAAAACCGATTCTGCCTGTGTGCCAACGATGGCCGTGTGTCGGTTAGGAGGATGCCGGTTGAGGGCCTGCAACCAATCTGTCTGCATTCTACACAACTGGATCTCCACTTGGAATTATGGTCTAGGCTGCGATGTCGTATGACAGCATGAGCACTATAGTGATTACCCGATGCACCCTGAGTACAAATTTGTACGTCAGTCTGGTGATTCGACCTGTCGAGCCGGCATTCATGAACAGCATTCCAGAGGATGTTTTCCAACAGGATAACGCTCGCCCACAAACCACTCTTGAACCCAACATGCTCTAGAAAGCGTCTATAAGTTGCGTTGGCCTGCTCCATCACCATATTTGTTCTCCAGTCGAGCACATATGGAACATCATCAGACGACAACTCCAACGTCACCCACAAACTTCACTGATCGACCACAGTGTAACAGGCATGGAACTCCTTCCCACAAACTGACATCTGACACCTGTACAACGCAATGCATGCACTTTTGCATGCTTAATCTTTACGTTCTGGCGGTTACACCTATTATTGACATACCAGCATTTCACATTTGCAGTGACTTATCTCGCACTTACATATTCTGTGATACTGCAATGTTAATCACTTAAATTTGTTACATAGACAAATGTGTTCCCGAAAATTCATTGTTCTACATTAATTATTTTCTAGAGTTGCGACTTTTTTCTCTCAGTATACTAAACGTCTTTCTCCAAAACTGTCTCACAGTGGAAAACCGCACTGTAGTACTTTAAATCGACGCACGAACGACAGAAGGGCTTATATGGAAATATGTGAGCATGGAACAGAAAAGCAACTGAAGTCGCGCAACAGCGGGAAGGGCATTGGGCCTGACGGGATACCAATACCATTCTACATAGAGTATGCGAAAGAACTTGCTTCTCTTCTAGCGCTTGTGTACAGTACGTCTCTGGAGGAACAGCCGGCCGCGGTGGCCGTGCGGTTCTAGGCACTTCAGTCCGGAACCGCGTGACTGCTACGGTTGCAGGTTCGAATCCTGCCTCGGGCATGAATGTGTGTGATGTTCTTAGGTTAGTTAGGTTTAAGTAGTTCTAAGTTCTAGGGGACTGCTGACCTCAGATGTTGAGTCCCATAGTGCTCAGAGACATTTGAACCATTTTTTTTGGAGGAACAGTGTTCCTGATGATTGGGAAAAAGTACAGGGTTATTACAAATGATTGAAGCGATTTCACAGCTCTACAATAATTTTATTATTTGAGATATTTTCACAATGCTTTGCACACACATACAAAAACTCAAAAAGTTTTTTTAGGCATTCACAAATGTTCGATATGTGCCCCTTTAGTGAGTCGGCAGACATCAAGCCGATAATCAAGTTCCTCCCACACTCGGTGCAGCATGTCCCCATCAATGAGTTCGAAAGCATCGTTGATGCGAGCTCGCAGTTCTGGCACGTTTCTTGGTAGAGGAGGTTTAAACACTGAATCTTTCACATAACCCCACAGAAAGAAATCGCATGGGGTTAAGTCGGGAGAGCGTGGAGGCCATGACATGAATTGCTGATCATGATCTCCACCACGACCGATCCATCGGTTTTCCAATCTCCTGTTTAAGAAATGCCGAACATCATGATGGAAGTGCTGTTGAAAGATGAAGTCGGCGCTGTCGGTCTCCAGTTGTGGCATGAGCCAATTTTCCAGCATGTCCGGATACACGTGTCCTGTAACGTTTTTTTCGCAGAAGAAAAAGGGGTCGTAAACTTTAAACCGTGAGATTGCACAAAACACGTTAACTTTTGGTGAATTGCGAATTTGCTGCACGAATGCGTGAGGATTCTCTACCGTCCAGATTCGCACATTGTGTCTGTTCACTTCACCATTAAGAAAAACTGTTGCTTCATCACTGAAAACAAGTTTCGCATTGAACGCATCCTCTTCCATGAGCTGTTGCAACCGCGCCGAAAATTCAAAGCGTTTGACTTTGTCGTCAGGTGTCAGGGCTTGTAGCAATTGTAAACGGTAAGGCTTCTGCTTTAGCCTTTTCTGTAAGATTTTCCAAACCGTCGGCTGTGGTACGTTTAGCTCCCTGCTGCTTTATTCGTCGACTTCCGCGGGCTACGCGTGAAACTTGCCCGCACGCGTTCAACCGTTTCTTCGCTCACTGCAGGCCAACCCGTTGATTTCCCCTTACAGAGGCATCCAGAAGCTTTAAACTGCGCATACCATCGCCGAATGGAGTTAACAATTGGTGAATCTTTGTTGAACTTCGTCCTGAAGTATCGTCGCACTGTTATGACTGACTGATGTGAGTGCATTTCAAGCACGACATACGCGTTCTCGGCTCCTGTCGCCACTTTGTCTCACTGCGCTCTCGAGAGCTCTGGCGGCAGAAATCTGAAGTGCGGCTTCAGCCGAACAAAACTTTATGAGTTTTTCTACGTATCTGTAGTGTGTCGTGACCATATGTCAATGAATGGAGCTACAGTGAATTTATGAAATCGCTTCAATCATTTGTAATAGCCCTGTACAGACTTTTGCCATTTTCAAGAAGGGTTGTCAAACACACACACAAAACCATAGGCCTGCATCTCTGACGTCAAAGAGTTGTAGGATTTTGGAACATGTTTTCTGCTTGCGCGTTATGACATTTCTGTGGCGTTAAAACAACGATTGTGGGAAACCCAGCTTGCTCTGTTCGTCCACGAGACCCAGAAAGTAGTAGGTACAGGCCGTATTCCGTGATTTCCATAATGCAATCGGTACAGTTCCGCAATGATGCCTAATGAACAAAATACAAGCCTATGGAATATCAGACCAGCTGCGTGATTGGACTGAAGAGTTTCTAGCAAACAGAACGCACATGTAATTCTGAATGGAGAGAAGTCTCCGTACGGAAAAGTGACTTCGGATGAACCGCAAGGGAGTGTCATAGGTTCATTACTTTTCACAACGTACATGGCGATTCTTACTAACGGTTAACAACTTCCGAAGCGACGCAGATGACGCTGAGACAATTAGTTTAATATGTGACACGTGGGGTCGCAAATATCGGGAAATATCCCAAAAGTGGCTGACTAATGTTGAACACGTGACATCACCAGATGACGTATCTCGCCGCACGGGCAGCGGTTGAGTCAATCACTCTGTCGGACCTAATCATCCCAACACAAGCCATTATTCACTTCGGTGTGGCTTCGTGGCCACGTGAGCGAACTTTAGTGCGCGGGGCACAGGGTTCGAGTCTTGCGTCTGGGAGGCAGTATTTTTTTCATTCCATTAGACAATTACACGTTTACGTTGAGGTAAAATTTATTATTTTAATCACCTGTCTTGCGGTCTCCGTTGGTGTACCGCGAAGTACAGTACAACAAAAAACCTACCGTCCCTGCGTCAGAAGTAAGTGACTGTAAGCTGCCGAAATGCGTCGCTTACCAGTAAATAACCTATGTTTTCTTTATTAAATAATGTTCGTGAACAAAAAACAATGGACAGAAGGAAAGAAACACAAAATAACAGCTTTTACTTGGGTACAATGAGGATAATAATTTTGTAATTTCTGTGTCTACAACAGATCGCGTCTATGAAAGGTGTTCGAAATTTGCATCGCTCGATCGAATGCAAGCATTGCATCGCTAAAATCATTCCTTTATGCCCAGTCCAACCGCTGCACTTGCGGTGAGGTACGTCATGCGGTGACGTCACATGTTCAACGCTTCTCATTCATTTTCGGGGCATTTCCCAACATTCGCTACTCCACGTGTCATATATTAAATTACTTGTCTCAGTATCATCTAAGTCACTTCGGGCGTTTTTAAGCGTTAGCAAGACTCACCCTGTATACTAAATGATATACACTCCTGGAAATGGAAAAAAGAACACATTGACACCGGTGTGTCAGACCCACCATACTTGCTCCGGACACTGCGAGAGGGCTGTACAAGCAATGATCACACGCACGGCACAGCGGACACACCAGGAACCGCGGTGTTGGCCGTCGAATGGCGCTAGCTGCGCAGCATTTGTGCACCGCCGCCGTCAGTGTCAGCCAGTTTGCCGTGGCATACGGAGCTCCATCGCAGTCTTTAACACTGGTAGCATGCCGCGACAGCGTGGACGTGAACCGTATGTGCAGTTGACGGACTTTGAGCGAGGGCGTATAGTGGGCATGCGGGAGGCCGGGTGGACGTACCGCCGAATTGCTCAACACGTGGGGCGTGAGGTCTCCACAGTACATCGATGTTGTCGCCAGTGGTCGGCGGAAGGTGCACGTGCCCGTCGACCTGGAACCGGACCGCAGCGACGCACGGATGCACGCCAAGACCGCAGTGCCGTAGGGGACCGCACCGCCACTTCCCAGCAAATTAGGGACACTGTTGCTCCTGGGGTATCGGCGAGGACCATTCGCAACCGTCTCCATGAAGCTGGGCTGCGGTCCCGCACAGTGTTAGGCCGTCTTCCGCTCACGCCCCAACATCGTGCAGCCCGCCTCCAGTGGTGTCGCGACAGGCGTGAATGGAGGGACGAATGGAGACGTGTCGTCTTCAGCGATGAGAGTCGCTTCTGCCTTGGTGCCAATGATGGTCGTATGCGTGTTTGGCGCCGTGCAGGTGAGCGCCACAATCAGGACTGCATACGACCGAGGCACACAGGGCCAACACCTGGCATCATGGTGTGGGGAGCGATCTCCTACACTGGCCGTACACCACTGGTGATCGTCGAGGGGACACTGAATAGTGCACGGTACATCCAAACCGTCATCGAACCCATCGTTCTACCATTCCTAGACCGGCAAGGGAACTTGCTGTTCCAACAGGACAATGCACGTCCGCATGTATCCCGTGCCACCCAACGTGCTCTAGAAGGTGTAAGTCAACTACCCTGGCCAGCAAGATCTCCGGGTCTGTCCCCCATTGGCATGTTGGGGACTGGATGAAGCGTCGTCTCACGCGGTCTGCACGTCCAGCACGAACGCTGGTCCAACTGAGGCGCCAGGTGGAAATGGCATGGCAAGCCGTTCCACAGGACTACATCCAGCATCTCTACGATCGTCTCCATGGGTGAATAGCAGCCTGCATTGCTGCGAAAGGTGGATATACACTGTACTAGTGCCGACATTGTGCATGCTCTGTTGCCTGTGTCTATGTGCCTGTGGTTCTGTCAGTGTGATCATGTGATGTATCTGACCCCAGGAATGTGTCAATAAAGTTTCCCCTTCCTGGGACAATGAATTCACAGTGTTCTTATTTCAATTTCCGGGAGTGTAGTAGACAAGTTCCATGAGGCTTTTCGGGAATGATGTTGTATACAGAGACGTCACAACGGTAGAAAATTTTAGTGAAACGCATGAAGACCTGCAGAGAATCGACGCTTGGTCCAGCGAGTTGCATTCAGTAGAAGAATCCTCACCAAATGTAGGCCACCCATAAAGGAGGTAGATTGCGAAACCCTCGTTGGACCAATACACGAATATTGCTCGTTAGTACGGAATCGGTACCAGATATGATTGACAGAGGAAAGAGAGAAGATCCAAAGAAGAGCAACTCCTTTCATTACAGATTCATTTTGTAAGCACGAAAGCGTGACGGAGGTGATCAATTAACTCCAGTGGCAAACACTGGAGGCGTTCTGCGCCACGGTTCGGTTTAATGTTCAAGTTCCGAGAGAGTACGTTCCTAGAACAGTCAACAAATATATTGCTGCCTCCTATGCATATCTCACGGAAAAACCATGAAGATACAATTTGAGAGATTCGAGGCCACACGGAGGCTGACCGGCAGCTGTTTCTCACGCGAATCCTTCGCGACTGGAACTGGAAAGAGTGAGGGGGAGGGGGGGAGGAGGGGTATGTACCCTCCTCCACAAACTGTAAAGCTGTCCTCCCACGGGACGAGGTAACTAACGTTGACGTGGACGCAGATGGGATATCCGGCCTCACGAGAGAGAGCGCCGTCGACTTGGGTACGAGCTTGATAACGTGATTGTGCATTCTCAGCACTCTTCAGCAGCTGTTGTCAGCTTTATTTGGCTCCCAAAAATGAAATTTGTTCACGAAAAAGGACTCGCGTAGTATTCCTACGTTAGCTCTATCGACACGCACGTTTCCTTTCCTGACAATATTCTGGTCTTAGCGGTCTATTTGTGGTACACACATAAATAACAGCTGCAAGATCCGTGGGATGTATACTAAGACAAAAATGAAAGATACATGCCCACTCAGGAAGGACATCAGCTTATGAGAGTTCACCAAATCGCACAAACTCACTCCTGATTCACAGCATATATTTACATAACATCAAGTATTACAGAACTAATCTATTAATTTTACAGGAAACTCCAATAACTTTTTAGAGAATGCGAAGGTGAAAAAAAATGACATAGAGAGACGCAAACCGTCTTCGAAGCCACCGTCTCTTCGGGATCGTAGCGCCTCAACCAGCTACGCTATTCTGAAAGACAGCGTCAGTCGGCCTTCTGTTTCATCTTACAGTGTTCTAAAGACTTTAACTGCCGAAATGGTACCAACATTTAACCATAACAAGTCCTAACAGGAACAAAAAATCTTCGTGAATGTTCTATGGGTTGTTGCCTTAAAACGGCTTACTGTCATAATAGGTGAAAATGGCTTAATACGAAAATTCTTCTACCACGAATGTTGTTCTCGCCTAACCACAAACGCCGGAACGAAGATGCGAAACGAAATACCAGAGAAGGCAGTGAAGAAACGGCGGCCAATGGTGAGCGGAATCAGACCGCGCCGCGCCACTCACGACCCCTACAACAGCTGCGTATAAACGCAGCTCCCGCTAGCCTCGGCTGCACAAAATGGTTCAAATGGCTCTGAGCACTATGGGACTTAACTGCTGAGGTCATCAGTCCCCTACAAAGTAGAACTACTTAAACCTAACTAACCTAAGGGCATCACACACATCCATGACCGAGGCAAGATTCGAACCTGCGACTGTAGCGGTCGCCCGGTTCCACACTGAAGCGCCTAGAACCGCTCGGCCTCGGCTGCACATTATCGACACCAGTCTGCGACGTGATTAGTGCTACGCTGTCAGTATCAAGTGTTTCCTTGGACTCTGTGTGTGGCAAGAACTGTTCTGTTTTCAAGTCGCCTCTCGCTAGCGACATTTGCTGTAGTAAAGTTAAGTATTGTCAATTTGCTTTTCTGGAAATAAAATACTAATGTTTTTTTGTTTGAAACTGTTTTACAGCATTCCGAAAACGCTGCATCCTGAAGGCACCCTATTAGCGATGGGTGGGCAAGACCCCTCAAATGTGACGTTTCCCGTCATTTTATTGCAACAAATCGTACCAATAACGATTCTTTCGGGACATTCTGACTGGTGCTTATAATGAAATGTGTGACTAGGGCCTCCCGTCGGGTAGACCGCTCGCCGAGTGCAAGTCTTTCGATCTGACGCCACTTCGGCGACTTGCGCGTCGATGGGGATGAAATGATGACGATTATGACAACACAACACCCAGCCCTTGAGCGGAGAAAATCTCCGACTCAGACGGGAATCGAACCCGGGCCCGCAGGATTGACATTCTGTCGCGCTGACCACTCAGCTACCGGCTATTCATAAAGTGTAAGGTATAAAATAAAGCCCACCGAATATGGGCCTCTATTGAATACTACAAATACAGTATGGTGTCTTGCTTTCTGCTTGTGACGTAGGGAACGTTCTTGCTTCCTACTGGTTGTACTAATGTAGTACCTTGCCGAAATATTGCATAACTTGTTTTGCGCTTCACGTGACGAAATTGCTCCTCGTCAAGAACCAGCAGGACGTGACGTCACAAAACTCGTGGACCACTTCGTCAACGTTAGTTAACTCGTCCCGTGTGCCGATGGCTTCGGCTGCTTGCGGAGTTTAGTTACAGACATGGCATTGGTATCTTGCAACTTGCAACAGCAGTGTGGGGGGTTTAGACAGTCTGTGCAACTCCGCGGACTCTGCGTGTAGATGGACACTTTTTAAGATATCACTTCTGCTTGCGGCTCTCGGTGTGCACCCTCTGTTCAGAAGATGGCGTGTCGTTACGTAACTCGGAGCTGTCACAACAAAGGCCACAGCAGCCGCCGGAAGGCGCGTCAGCTGGAGCGTGCTGCTGCTTCCGGAACCACACGGCCGCTGCTGCTGCGTGGTGAGGGGGTGGAGGGACGTGGTGGGGGAGAGCTGGAGGCCCTGCCCGCGTCACGCTGACCAGCACAGCTGCCAGATGACGCAGCGGTCAGCTAAACCTCTGCGACAGTAGCGCTGCGGCGGAGCCTTGAGAAGGCTGCGGCGCATACTCCGTTACAACACGTCACTGTTAAAGTAGGCGAGAGAGCAGATGGGTTAGGCTAATCGGAAGTACCGTATTTTACGGGATCGTCCCTTATTTAGCTTGTTGTTGTTGTGGTCTTCAGCCCAAAGACTGGTTTGATGCAGCTCTCCATGCTACTCTATCCTGTGCAAGCTTCTTCATCTCCGAGTAACTACTGCAACCCACCTCCTTCTGAACCTATTTAGTGTATTCATGCCTTGGTCTCCCTCTACCATTTTTACCCTCTGCGCTTTTCTCCAATACTAAATTGATCTCCAATACTAAATTGATGATCCCTTCTACATCTACGTGGTTACTCTGCAAATCACATTCAAGTGCTTCTACGTCTACGTGGTTACTCTGCAAATCACATTCAAGTGCCTGGCAGAGGGTTCATCGAACCACCTTCACAATTCTCTATTATTTCAATCTCGTATAGCGCGCGGAAAGAATGAACACCTATATCTTTCCGTACGAGGTCTGATTTCCCTTATTTTATCGTGGTGATCGTTCCTCCCTATGTAAGTCGGTGTCAACAAAATATTTTCGCATTCGGAGGAGAAAGTTGGTAATTGGAATTTCGTGAGAAGATTCCGTCACAACGCCTTTCCTTTAATGATTTCCAGCCCAAATCCTGTATCATTTCTGTGACACTCTCTCCTATATTTCGCGATAGTACAAATCGTGCTGCCTGTCTTTGAACTTCTTCGATGTACTCCCTCAGTCCTATCTGGTAAGGATCCCATACCGCACAGCAGTATTCTAAAAGAGGACGGACAAGCGTGGTGCAGGCAGTCTCCTTAGTAGGTCTGTTACATTTTCTAAGTGTCCTACCAATAAAACGCAATACTGTGGTTAGCCTTCCCCACAACATTTTCTATGTGTTCCTTCCAATTTAAGTTGTTAGTAATTGTAATACCTAGGTATTTAGTTGAATTTACGGCTTTTAGATTAGACTGATTTATCGTGTAACCGAAGTTTAACGAGTTCCTTTTAGCACTCATGTGGATGACTTCACACTTTTCGTTATTTAGAGTCAACTACCTCTTTTCGCGCCATTCAGATATCTTTTCTAAATCGTTTTGCAGTTTGTTTTGATCGCCTGGTGACTTTTTTAGTCGATAAACGACAGCGTCATCTGCAAAGAAACGAAGACGGCTGCTCAGATTGTCTCCCAAATCGTTTATAAAGATAAGGAACAGCAAAGGGCCTGTAACACTACTTTCGGGAACGCCAGAGATCACTTCTGTTTTACTCGATGACTTTCCATCAGTTACTACGAACTGTGACCTCTCTGACAGGAAAATCACAAATCCAGTCACATAACTCAGACGATATTCCATATGTACGCAATTTCACTACGAGCCGCTTGTGTGGTACAGTGTCAACCAAAAGCCTTCCGGAAATCCAGAAATACGGAATCGATCTGAAATCCCTTGTCAATAGCAGTCAACACTACATGTGAATAAAGAGCTAGTTGTGTTTCACAGCAACGACGTTTTCTAAACCCATGTTGACTGTGTATCAATAGACCGTTTTCTTCGAGTTAATTCATAATGTTTGAACACAATATATGTTCTAAAATCCTGCTGCATATCGACGTTAACGATATGGGCCTGTAATTTGGTGGATTACTCCTACTACCTTTCTTGAATATTGGTGTAACCTGTGCAACTGTCCAGTCTTTGGGTACGGATCTTTCGTCGAACGAACGGTTGTATATGATTTGATGCATCAGAACGTGTCCTACCAACCGACCCCTTCTTCTAGTCAAGTTGTGCCACAATTTCCTCTTCTCTCCAATTCTATTCAGTACTTCTTCAATAGGTACTTGATCTACCCATCTGATCTTCAGCATTCTTCTCTAGTACCGTATTTCGAAAGCTTCAACTCTCTTCTTGTCTAAACTATTTAGCGTCCATGTTTCACTTCCATACATGGCTACACTCCATACAAGTACTTACAGAAAAGACTTCCTGAAACTTAAATCTATACTCGATGTTAACAAATTTCTCTTCTGCAGAAACGCTTTCCTTTCCATTGCCAGTCTACATTGTATATCCTCTCTACTTCCACCATCGTTACTTATTTAGCTGCCCAAATAGCAAATCTCATCTACCACTTTAAGTGTCTCATTTCCTAATATAATTACCTCAGTATCATCTAATTTAATTCGACTACATTCCATTATCCTCGTTTTGCTTTTGTTGATGTTCGTCTTATATCCTCCTTTCATGACACTGTCCTTTCCGTTCAGCTGCTCTTCCAAGTCCTTTGCTGTCTCTGACAGAATTACAATGTCGTCGGCAAACCTCAAAGTTTTATTTATTCTCCATGGATTTTAATTCCTACTTCAACTTTTTCTTTTGTTTCTTTTACTAGTTGCTAAAATACAGATTGAATAAAATCGGGGATAGGCTACAACCCTGTCTCACTCCCTTCTCAACCACTGCTTTCCTTTCGTGCCCTCGACTCTTATAAGTGCCATCTGGTTGCTGTGTATTTGACCCAGGCCACCTTCAGACTTTGAAAGACAGTATTGCAGTGAACATTGTCAAAAGCTTTCTCTAAGTCTACAAATGGTAGAAACGTAGGTTTGCCTTTCCTTAATCTATCTTCTAAGATAAGCCGTAGAGTCATTATTACCTCACGTGTTCCACCATTTCTACGGAATCCAAACTGATCTTCCCCGAGGTGGGCTTCTACCAGTTTTTCCATTCGTCTGTAAAGAATTCCTGTTAGTATTTTGCAACCATGACGTATTAAACTGATAGTTCGGTAATTTTCACATCTGCTTTCTTTGGGATTGGAATTATTTTATTCTTCTTGATGTCTGAGGGTATTTCGCCTGTCTCATACATCTTGCTCACTTGACACTGGAGAGGAATTCGTGGTGGGCAGCATCATACTAGTCAAAGGGAGAAAAAAAGGGGGTTGCAGGTCACAGCTGACACGATATTCATCTTTGCTTCACTGATCCAAGATGCTACTCCAGGCGAGTATAAAATGAATGTGCGCAACGGAAAATAATAAACGCAAAACTGAAGATTTGGCCCTGTCTGACAACCCCCTGAAGCAGATCTTAGGATCTCTAAATTCTATAGATTATAATCTAAACAGATATGAATGATGAAGGCAACTAATCCTACTAAGTGATAAACGTTGTTCCTGCCTATATTTTTGTTGTAGATTAAAAAAAAACCTTTATATCACAAAGTTTACATTTCCTAAGTAAAATTACTAATCAATTGCCCAACTCTGACCCTTATTTTGTGTGCGCGATCTAATATCAATAACGCGAAATGACTGACATCATCTACGTACCAAACAGTAGAAGACACTACTTTCAAAGATGATCTACGGTGGTGTGGAACCTCAGTGAAAATACACTAACGTGATCACGGCTGTTGAGATTTATAGCCCTAATAAACCCAAGCAATTTGCGATATCACCATATGTACTGCGTCTGGTGCGTCGGCGTGCTGGTTCTCGTACACGTCTGCGCCGATGGAAGAACTCCAGCCACAAAATTCAAAGCTCTTTCAAACACTAGGACGGCAGAAGGCGGTCCTCTGACTAATATACTCTAATAGTGTTTTCTCCTCTCTGTGTTCTACAAACGAGAAACGCGAACTCCCAGCCACAAGGATGGAGTTCAGATAACGTCTCAACGTAACTATAGGCAGAAGAAGTGCTCTCAATTACTGAACATCGCGTACTCGACGACGACTTCCAACCCAGAGGTGAAGTCCAGAATCGTATAGGTTCGCAACAGTACAGTGCCTAACTGTTCTAACTACGAGGGCCGTTCAGAAAGTAACCTCCGGTTGATTTAAAAAAATACACCAAGTTAAATAAAAATATTTTAATATATACATCTTACAACTACATCTTTGCACTATTTTTCTACATAGTCTCCGTAGCGATTGAGGCACTTATCGTATCTCTTCACAAGCTTTGAAATTCCTTCTGCATAAAAATCACCCGCTTGTGCCTGGAGCCAGCCTGTGACCGGATCTTTGAGCTCTTCGTCGTCATCAAACCGCTGTGACCCGAGCCATTTCTTCAAATGCATGAAGAGGTGATAATCACTTGGCGCCAGGTCTGGGCTGTAAGGTGGATGGTTGATAACGTCCCATTTGAAGGACTCAAGAAGGGCCGTTGTTCTGCGAGCAGAGTGAGGACGGGCGTTATCGTGCAAAAAAACGATACCGGAAGTCAGCATACCACGGCGTTTGTTCTGTATAGCCCGTCGTAACTTTTTTATTGTTTCACAGTACACGTCTTGATTAATGGTCGTACCACGTTCCATGAATTCAACCAAGAACACCCCTTTGGCATCCCAAAACACCGTTGCCATCAGTTTTCTGGCAGAAAAATCTTGCGAGGCTTTTCTTGGTTTGGTAGGCGAATTTGAATGTGCCCACATCTTTGATTGTTCTTTTGTCTCAGGGTTCACGTACTTAATCCAGGTTTCGTCACCGGTCACGATTCTGTTTAACAATGGTTCTCCTTCGTCCTCATAACGTGACAGAAAGTCTAATGCAGAGGCCATTCTTTGAGTTTTGTGGTGGTCGGTAAGAATTTTGGGCACCCATCGTGCACAGAACTTACGGTAACCCAATCTTGCTGTCACTATCTCGTACAAGAGAGTCTTAGAAATCTGTGGAAAACCAGTAGACAACTCTGACATTGAGAAACGTCGATTTTCACGAACTTTTGCATCAACTGTCTGAACGAGTTCGTCAGTCACCAATGATGGTCTACCACTCCTCTCTTCATCATGAACGTTTTCTCGTCCACTTTTAAATAAACGTACCCATTCACGGACAACTCTTTCACTCATAACTCTTGGTCCGTACACGGCACAAAGCTCACGATGAATAGCTGCTGCAGAATATCCTTTGGCTGTAAAAAACCTTATGACAGCACGCACTTCACATTTGGCGGGGTTTTCTATTGCAGCACACATTTCAAACTGCGACAAAAACTAAACTAGCGCAGGTACGACGTTCACTCGACCACGGCTTGATGCCGACTGACCTGTTGAGTGCGTGAACGCACAGATGGCGTCGCTACTCCCCCCACAACCCGCACTGTGACCAATCGGAGGTTACTTTCTGAACCGCCCTCGTATAAACTCTCCAGAGAACAAAGACAGCAAGTCCGTCCGTACCAACAAGAAGCTGATACTGAGCGACCGTCACACACGGGAGCTCACAACGGAAGACCGCGTCCCTCCATCGCTGGTTTCCCAGCAAGGCTCAGCTCCCTACCATCGTAATTCCGAAAACGAATCATATTCCCGAGACCACGGAATATTGTCCCTCTCTACAGATTCTTCCGAACGTCGACCAACCATATTTTAGTCCTTTGTCGTCCAGCGCGGAAAGTTTGCGAGGAAAAACCTATACTCATACAATGGTACGCTTCTTGGAAATAACCCAGCCTGCGTGGTTTCCGAGGTGCCGCTTCTTCGTTCCTCTCACCTGCGTCCAAGATTTTCAGCGTTTCCGAAGTATATATAACCCTTCCTGTTCGGCTACAAGACCGGCCGGTCGCGACTCTGTTGTGCTCCAGCGCTTAGGTGCTACGACGTTCGTCTTGCTACTTCCTGTGTTTAAGCAGAACCAACACACCTGTGTGGGCCTTCCACCCAGGGCTTCAGTTCCGCCAGCCGTTTCATTTCCACAGGCGTTCCAATCTCTATTATTATAGGCAATCATTCATTATGCCGTCACCTTTCATGCAATAAGCGTTAACAATCATTTACAAGACGTACGTGACAATTTCAGTCTCCTTTATATAAACATATATATGATGTAAAACCTATCACATGATACCTAATTGTGTTTGTAGATCACGGCAAAGTATGTGGATGAGTGCTTGTAAGGTGCGAAAATATAGCCACCTTTCACTGTGAACAAACTTTCAGATATGAAGTTTTTATTGCCTTAATCGCGTGAAGGTACACAAGACTAAAACGCCATCTTCAGATCCACAGTGTACAGTGCGATAAGCCGCACGTTTGTTTTCCTGCAATCTTAACGGACTCATAATAAGAAGAGAACAGAACTTTACAAAATATAACTGCGTCCTCTTGGCAAGACTGTGTCATACAAGTGTGGCATACCAAGAAGTGTTGCATGTGTTTGGGTTGGCTGCCGGCAGGCCTGGAATCTCATTGACTGGAGTAGAACTGTCTTCAGTGATGAGTCCTGCTTAGAACTGAGCCCCGATAAATAGCAATGAAGTGTCCGGAGACGCCCCGGACAGCAGTGAGATACCAACCTGACCGGGAGTGATGGTCTGGGGTACCATTTCTTTTGATAGCAGGAGCCCATTGGTTGTCATCAGCTTTACTCTTACAACACAGCGGTACGTCGACGATATTCTACGCCCCGTTTTGTTGCCCTTCGTGACAAGCCATCCTGGGCTTACATTTCAGCAAGATAATACCCGCCCGTACACGTCGAGATTTTCTAATGCTTATCTTCGTGCTCATCAAACCTTATCTTGGCCAGCAAGATCGCCGTATCTCTCCCAACTGAAAAAGTTTGGAGCATAATGGACGGGACACTGCGAAGATAGCGAGGCAAACTGAACAACTCTCCGCCATGTTGTATACTGTCAAAACAAGCGCGGAGTAGGTTAATGGTCGGCAATGTGTCAAAAAATTACAAAGTAGCATCTAACTGTTAATGTTCAGCAGCTACAGGCAAAAATCAAATTACCCCTGATTAGAGCGGACTAACACTCCCTTTCAGCAGTGGCTGTAACGTACACACATAAATACTGTAGTCGGAGACGATCGGTTGTGTGACATTCAGGACGAGAAGACACGGTGTGGAAAATTCAACTTTGGATTAGTCTTCGTGTGGTTTAATACACACTTTATAAGGAAAAAGACAGATTGCTACTCACCGTGAAGGTGACAAGTTGGGTTACAGACAGGCACATCGAAAAGACTGTTAAAAATTTAGCTTTCGGCCGAAACCTTCTTCAGAAAAAGGAAACACACTTACACATTCATTCACACAAGCAAGCACATCTCAGGCACACGTGACTGCCATCTGCGGGAGCTCGGACCAGAGTTTCCATTGTTCGATACAGACTTTGCTGTACAAAAGATATAGCCAATACAGAAAAAAACCAAACTCAGTAGGAGATATGTGTAATCAAAAAATTGGGGAGATCAGAGATTTCAAGGAGAAATGTTCTAGAAAAACATTGCTTTTATGTAAATTGTATCTAGCACGTGGTTAAACTTACACTGGGAAAAATGTGTGTTATGCGGGTGAAATATGGAAACTCTGACAGACGGATCTCGTACAATCTGACCTAATCCATCTAGCCAGTCCTATATACAACGAAATTGTTGGCTGATCATAAATTTATAAATTAATACTTGAGACACTACCTAGCTAAACTTTCTCCTGAATCCCTCTATCATCTACTTATTATATAGACCCAAATTTTGCAACATGATTTCACATGTAAAAAAGGACACCAAGATTGTTTCATAGAACAATTTACATTTGTAATTTTTACTTTGTGTACAAAGTGCTACCATCATAAATTGTATCTATAGTTTAAAAATAGTAACTATCTACTGACAGGAAATTACAAGCCTTTCTGACCATAATCCATATTTTCTAATGTGAAAGCATAATTCACATAAAAATTAATAGAAACAGGAAAAACAATTTCTGTACTGGTATTACAGGTAGTGCAACTGACAGAAACGGAAGCAGTTAATTTATAATATACAAAACAAACGTAGTTCACCACATGCCTTCAAACAAGGGCGCTGATGATTAGCCTTTTAGCGCCGTAATCATCATCATCATCACCATGGTCATCATTATCATCATGTCTTGCATCCAGCCATTGTGATTTCAAACAGAACAAAAACTTACGTTCTTATACTTGAATGAAACAAGCTTTACTACACAAATTACATCGATGGAAACAAGCTACAGCTCAACAACAGAGCAACGTCTCCATACACAGACGGAAAAAAATCGCAACACGAAAAAGTAATTAGTGCAGAGTAATGAAATTTCGGGAATACATTTTTCTAAGCAACTTACGTAAATGAGTCGATGCAACGTGCCACACTTGGTAGAACATGTTGGGTTATAACAGCGCTATGTGGGAGAGCGTTATCCTGTTGGAAAACACCCCTTGGAAAGCTGTTCACGAATGGCAGCTCAGCAGATCGAATGATCAGACTGACGTACAGATTTTCAGTCAGGGTGTGTCGGGTAACCCAGAGAGTGCTGCCCAGCAAGCAGACAGGTTGGTTGTAGGCATTCAATTCGCCTCCTTCTAACTAACGCACAGCCATCACTAGTACGGAGGTAGCGGCAGCTTTCATCAGAAAACACAACAGTCCTCCACTTTGCCCTCCAGTAAGCTCTCGCTTGACACCACTGAAGTTGGAAATGGCGGTGGTTTGGGGCTAATGGAGTGCTCGCTACAGTGTTTCTGACTCGGAGCTGCCCTTGAAGGCATCGGTTTGTAACAGTTCGTTGTGTCACTGTGGTGCTAACTGCTGTTCAAATTGCTGTTGCAGATGCATTACGATTCGTAAGAGCTGTAAGCCAAACATGATTGTCTTCCCTGTCGATAGTGACACGTGGCCGTCCGTAGCCCGGTCTTCTTGCGACCGTGCATTCTCGTGACCGCCACTGCCACAGTGTACAGTGGCTACATTCCAGCCAAGTCTTCCTGCACTATCGCAGAAGGAACATCCACCTTCTTGTAGCCCTATTACACGACCTCGTTCAAACTCAGTGAGGTCTCAATAATGCCTTCTTTGTGGTCCTAAAGGCATTCTTGACTAACATCAACACACCACGTCGGATCTCAAAAGTAACTAACACTCATGACCGTTACAGCGTGGATTTAAACCAAAAATGATTTGCATCCTGATTGTGGCACTACCAGCGCTACTTTTACAGGACTGGCGGGAAACTTGAATAGATATCATCCTTCAGGTGTAGAAACACGTCCACCAACCCCTTCTTGCTGTTGCATTTTTTTTCATCAGTATATGTACATCAACTTTCAATCTTTTTTCCGGATTAGTGCGTACATTTACACTACTGGCCATTAACATTGCTACACCAACAAGAAATGCAGGTGATAAACGGGTATTCATTGGACAAATATATTATACTAGAACTGACATGTGATTACATTTTCACACAATTTGGGAACATAGATCCTGAGAAATCAGTACCCAGAAGAACCACCTCTGGCCGTAATAATGGCCTTGATACAGCGGGGATTGAGTCAAACACAGCTTGGATGGCGTGTACAGGTACAGCTGCCCATGCAGCATACCACAATTCATCAAGAGTAGTGACTGGCGTATTGTGACGAGCCAGTTGCTCGGCTACCATTGACCAGACGTTTTCAATTGGTGAGAGATCTGGAGAATGTTCTGGCCAGGGCAGCAGTCGAACATTTTCTGTATCGGAAAAGCCTGTACAGGACCTGCAACATGCGGTCGTGCATTATCCTGCTGAAATGTAGGGTAGAGCCACGGGTCGTAACTCATCTGAACTGTAACGTCCACTGTTCAAAGTGCAGTCAATGCGAACGAGAGGTGACCGAGACGTGTAACCAATGGCACCCAATACCAACACGCCGGGTGATACGGACGAATACACGCTTCCAATGTGCGTTCACCGCGATGTCGTCAAACACGGATGCGACCATCATGATGCTGTAAACAGAACCTGGATTCATCTGAAAAAATGACGTTTCGCCATTCGTGCACCCAGGTTCGTCGTTGAGTACACCATCGCAGGCGCTCCTGTCTGTGATGCAGCGTCAAGGGTAACCGCAGCCGTGGTCTCCGAGCTGATAGTCCATGCTGCTGCAAACGTCGTCGAACTGTTCGTGCAGATGGTTGTTGTCTTGCAAACGTCCCCATCTGTTGACTCAGGGATCGAGACGTGGTTGCACGATCCGTTACAGCCATGCGGATAAGATGTCTGTCATCTAGACTGCTAGTGATACGAGGCCGTTGGCATCCAGCACGGCATTCCGTATTAGCCTCCTGAACCCACCGATTCCATATTGTGCCAACAGTCATTGGATCTAGACCAACGCGAGCAGCAATTTCGCGATGCGATAAACTGCAATCGCGATAGGCTACAATCCGACCTTTATCAAAGTCGGTAACGTGATGGTACGCTTTTCTCCTCCTTACACGAGGCATCACAACAACGTTTCACCAGGCAACGCCGGTCAACTGATGTTTGTGTATGAGAAATCGATTGGAAACTTTCCTCGTGTCAGCACGCTGTAGGTGTCGCCACCGGCGCCAACATTGTGTGAATGCTCTGAAAAGCTAATCATTTGCATATCACAGCATCTTCTTCCTGTCGGTTAAATTTCGCGTCTGTAGCACGTCATCTTCGTGATGTATGAATTTTAATGGCCAGTAGTGTATAATTTGTGCACACGGCAGACAATAGATATTCAGCGACGGTGCAGCTCACAAAACCATACGCCATCTCCCTTTCTGAACAACTACAGAATGACCACACAAAATACAGCTGCTAATAGTACCGCAAGGAGAGCTAAGTAACGTGCCACAGTCTCCTTGAATTCTTCTGCTGCACATCCTTCGGAGCTCGCTCCTGAGGCGGACGTGGGGACTGCCGGAAGGGAACACGAGACGTACGGCGCCGTCTCCCGTCTGCGCTACTTCCCAGGGAAATACGGCGGCAGGTAGCCCGGTTCAAGGTCGCCGCGCAGTCGAGGCGCTGCGTCTCTTCTTTTCAGAGTCAAAAGAGTCTGCTGCGCTCCGGGAGGAGTGGGCGTCAACAAACACGGCCAGTCGGAGCCTAACTTCCCACTATTGCTGTTGTTTCAAGCAGCCCTAAGACTTTTCCAACGCGGCGCTCCACGCTAGGTTTAAATAGAACAGGTAACCGCGTTAGTCAATTGTTCGTTGTTTCGATGGTTCTCGCCAACATCTTGGGGTGGACAATTGAGCATTTACATTCTTGGTCTTAGTGCAGTGACTTTTCACAGCAGTAGGTTAAGTGCAAAACAAGTTATGTTTCTGCCGGCCGAAGTGGCCGTGCGGTTCTAGGCGCTGCAGTCTGGAACCGCGTGACCGCTACGGTCGCAGGTTCGAATCCTGCCTCGGGCATGGATGTGTGTGATGTCCTTAGGTTAGTTAGGTTTAACTAGTTCTAAGTTCTAGGGGACTAATGACCTCAGAAGTTGAGTCACATAGTGCTCAGAGCCATTTGAACCATTTTGAAGTTATGTTTCTTCTTTTGAGTCAAAGTAAAATCAAAAGCTACCGCATTCTGCTATACAAGGTAATACCGCATTCTACTATACAAGGTTCTCTCGTCTCCAGCCATCCTGATTTAGGTTTTCCGTGATTTCCCTAAATCATTTCAGGCAAATGCCGGGAAGGTTCCTTTGAAAGGGCACGGCCGATTTCCTTCCCAATCCTTCCCTAACCCGAGCTTGCGCTCCGTCTCTAATGACCTCGTTGTCGACGGGACGTTAAACACTAACCACCACCACCACCACCACCACCTACTATACAAGGTGCTATACTGTTACTTTACAAGTTATTTCTCCAGAAAAGACAAAGTTTACCCCTTTTCACACGGAAACTGATGCCGTAAAAAGACGTCTATGTTCTGTACTAACACTTTCTTCTTCTTCTGCGTCTGCCTCTCCAGGCTTAGGCCTAGGACCTGTTCTGGTCTCACCAACTCATCTTCGGTCTTCGCATACTTTTGCCCCATGGTTTAAAATAAAGTCCTGGTTTAGGACGTCCTCGTGGTGAAATATGAATCCGGCTCAGTGACCGAGCGGTTCTAGGCGCTACAGTCTGGAACCGCGTGACCGCTACGGTCGCAGGTTCGAATCCTGCCTCGGGCATGGATGTGTGTGATGTCCTTAGGTTAGTTAGGTTTAACTAGTTCTAAGTTCTAGGGGACTAATGACCTCAGAAGTTGAGTCCCATAGTACTCAGAGCCATTTGAATCATTTTTCTGAAATATGAAGTACATGTTCTCTCCATCTTTCTTTGTATTAGATTGTCTGTTGGATTCCTAATTCTTCCCTTTTTACTTCGTTTCTAATTTTGTCTTTCCTTGTTCAGCCTTCCACAGATCTTAGAGAATTTCATTTCTGATGCTTCTGGTTGCCGTAAATGTTTACTTCTCAGCGTCCAACTTTCTATCCCATATAATAAAGTACTAACTGACACGACATTACCAAATTTCATTAGTGTTTCTTTCCTTGGTTTACCTTTAAAAATTTAGACTTTGGTGTGCTGAACTTAAGCAGGAAAGTAAATACAGGATGGCAGGGAATTCCCGTTACAGATTTCTAGGACATTTGGAGGAGAGTGAGTACACCGTATTTTGAATAGGAACTAATGTCCGGAAACGTCATCCAACGAGATTACAGAGCGTCAAAATTGTAGGATCGGGCGTCTGTAAATGTACGTATACACGGGGTGATTCCGTGATGATGTTAGAGACTTTCCAGGATAATGGAGATCGATAAATGTATTAATTTGAAGTAAGGATCCCTGTGCCGGAAACGAACGAGTTGAAAGTTATAAACGAAAACCGTTCTGATACCTCTGACAGTTGAATATATGTACCGCTTCTTGTGTTGCGTAGAGTGTTGGGTTGGTAACTTTCAGTGGTGGTAGTGTGGACAAAAACGAGAAAAAAATGCCTAATAAACGTGGGCTCTAAATTGCATACCTGAGGAGCTATGACCATTCGTTCATCTTCGCTAATGTGAAACACATCTCCTCTACTGAGGAAGCGTTCATAGCTGTTAAGGTACGCACTTTAGAGCCCTACACTCTTCGCAACACAAGAACCGGTACATGAATTCAACTGTCAGAGGTATCAGAACGGTTTTCGTTTATAACTTCCTACTCTTTCGTTTCCGGTAAAGGGATCCTTACTTCAAATTAATACAATTATCGTTCTCCATCATCCTAGAAAGTCTGTAACATCATTACGGAATCAAACCGAGTATACGTACATTTACAGACGCCCGCGCCTATAACTTTGACGCTCTGTAGTCTCGTTGGATGACGTTTCCGGACATGGGTTCCTATTCAAAATACGGTGTACTCACTCTACTCTACAAGTCCTAGAAGTCTGTAACGGGAATTTCCGACCACCCTGTATAACAGAAAGAACTACTACAGTACAGAACAGAAGATAACCGAGAAAAATACGCAGTGAAGCGAACAGAAATAACAGTCTTATTCAAAGACAATAATTACACTGATGTCACCCCGATTTATTATGATCCCCTGGACAGTAGAAAAAGCGTGACATGGCTCTTAACAGGATGTGTGATCACCACAGACGGCAATGCGTGCTCTTCAACGCGCTTCCATACTGGCCACAAAGTTGGTAAGTATTTCTTGTCGTGGGTGTTCCACTCTTTCACCAGCACGGTTGACAAGTGCACGACGGTCGTTGGTGCATGTGGATGTGCTGAACTACGACTTCCCACTGCTTCTCAAACTTGCTCTATAGAGCGTAAGTCAGGGGAACAGGCTGGGGAACATACACCGAATATTCTCTCGTTCCAAAAGCTCCTCCAGCTCCACTGTTCTATGTGGTCGCGCATAGTGCATAAATATTCATCAGAGCCTCTGAAAAGAAGTACACTGGGAAGCACCACAGCAGTACAGTGTCACAGTCACCTTGACAGGTGAGTGTACCGTGTTCAAAGATTTGGAGGTCAGTACGCCCATCCAACATTATGTCTCCCCGCGTCATGGTACGTGGACCACCGACACAGGTTTCCTGAATACACTACGTGTTCCCAGCTCACGCCAAATGAAGGTGCGTCCAGAATGACGCATTATCCGAGAAGAGCACTGAAAAGGTACGATGCACAGAAAAAGACTAAACGCCGTCCATTAGAAGGAATGTAAGTGTACGTAAGTCTTCCACATTATGTCTTACCAAATGCAGGAACATAAGCATTTTTTTGCTACACATACGAGGGGCGTTTGAAAAGTCCGAGCAAACATAAAATCTACTTACGTGTATATTTCGACATAGTCTATCTTTAGACTTACACACACTTCGTCCAATGCTGTTCTAATTTGGTGATCCCTTCCGAATAATAGGAATTGTCCAAGCCTGCAAAGTAGCTATTAGTTGCTGCAATCACCTCTTCATTTGAATAAAATATTTATCCCGCCAGCCATTTCTTGAAATTGGGGAACAAACAGTAGTCCGAGAGAGCCAAGTCTGGAGAATAGGGGGGATTTGAAACGAGTTGGAATCCTATTTCCAATAATTTTGCGACCACAACTGCTGGGGTGTGTGCTGGCGCATTGTCGTCATGGAAAAGGACCTTTTTGAGGTCCAATCGCCGGCGATTTTCTTGCAGCACGGTTTTCAAACGGCCCAATAACGGTGAATAATATGCACCTGTAATAGTTTTACCCTTTTCCAGGTAGCCGATGGGGATTATCCCTAGCGAATCCCAAAAGACAGTCGCCATAACCTTTCCAGCCGAAGGAATGATCTTCGCCATTTTCGGTGCGGATTCTCCGTTAGTAACCCATTGTTTAGAGTGTTGTTTGGTCTCAGGAGTATAGTAATGTATCCATGTTTCATCCACAGTGATGAAACGACGCTTAACTCCTGTGGATTCTTCCTGAACAGCTGCAAACCATCCTTGCAACACTTCACACGATTCCGTTTTTGGTCAAGCGTGAGCAATCGCAGAACCCATCCTGCGGATAGCTTTCTCATGTCCAAGTACTCATGCAAAATATTATGTACCCGTTCATTGGAGATGCCCATAGCACTAGCAATCTCACGCACCTTAACTCTTCTGTCATCCATCAACATATCATGGATTTTATCAATGATTTCTGGAGTCGTAACCTCTACAAGGCGTCCAGAACGTTCAGCATCATTTGTGCCCATAAGGCCACTCCGAAAATTTTGAAACCACTTATAAACTGTTCTAATAGAAGGTGCAGAGTCACCGTAATGTTTATCAAGCTTTTATATAGTCTCCTGAGGCGTTTTGCCTTTCATAAAGTAATGTTTAATCACCACACGAAGTTCTTATTCGTCTATGTTTTGACAATCACTCGACTTCCTTGATTCACACGAATCCAAACACAAAGAAATAGACCAATATGGCTGAAACTTGGTGTGCGCTCTTTCCAAAGATGCTGCTAACTAAACATGACCTCGATACGCGCCGGTGGTGCCATCTCTCGGACTTTGCACGGACTTTTAAAACGCCCCTCGTACGGCATGTACAGCGGCGCTCGCCAAACACTCATTCTTTTGCAATGGAGGAGCAGACCGGCATGTGCTGACGAATACATTAATATAACTAGACATCATAGGATGCGCTCGATAGCTTTAAATCGATAATCGTACTAAAATAAACCTTTATCAGAGTTATTTGTGACTGGTTGCATTCTACTCTATATCCAGTAAAACAAAAGACACGCGCTGATAAAACATTTGCCAGCAGTTACAACACAGGACCCCAACGAGTTAAAATTTCATAGAGTGGCTGAGATACTAGTTACAGCGCTCCTAGCGGCAACCAACGCTAACTCGGCCGCCATGTTCTCCTTAGTCAAAACATTAGGAAAGCGTTACTGTTGTTTGTGTTGGAAGTGTGTCAGCTATTGTGATATTACTGCAATATTTAACTTTTCTAGTTGACTTTTTTGTTACAAAATATAAAGTCAACATGTCTGCAGTGTGTTCAGCGTTCAACTGCACAAATCGCAGCGATAAAACAACAAATATTTCATATTATAAGTAAGTATATTAGTACCGAAATACGACACACGTTTTTTAATGTTTATTAAAGAGTAATTTGAATTGGAACTGTAATTATGCTTAAGACAAATGCAGGAAGTAATTTACTTATCGTTAATTACAGATTTCCTTTAAAAGATAAGGAAATTACAAAAAGATGGTTTATAAATATGAAGCGAGAAAAATGGTTTCCTACTACAGCCAGTTACCTCTGTTCAGCTCATTTTGAAGAGAAATATATGTATCACACAAATGTCCAGAGGCGCCTTTTGTAAAAACCAGTACCTACTATCTTTAACTTTCCACCACATTTACAAAAGCAAGATAAAATATTACGACCACAACCCAGAAAGCGATCTTTCGACAATTTGCAAGATAGTGCTATTACAGTGACATCATTAGCACAAAGTAAGTCAATAATTTAATTTTACTCCGTGTTCTTATTGCTTTGAATTACATACTTTCTGTTATAATCTTATGGTGTAACTCTGTTATAAACTTATGATGTAACTACATTCTTTCAGTGCCTGTCGGACACACATCTGTTTCTGCTGACCACAATTACTGTCTACCAAGCCCTAAGAAGTTGAAAACACAATATAACAGAGTACAAGCAGAGAATGTGCGACTAAAGAAGCGGATAAAGCAAATGAAGCAACTTAGTGTACGACACAAAAGAAGAATAGTGCAGTTACAGACTTTAGTTGCTGGTTTGAGAAGAAGGCTATGTAGTTCAGTTTCTGATATGTTAAACAGTGAACGTGTAGTTGGTTTGTTGAAGGAGCTATTGGAACTTCAGTGCAGTGCTAAAGTATGCCATTATTCTCAGCAAATAAGGAACTTTGCCCTGATCCTACACTTTTATTCTGCCAAGGCATACAGCTACTTACGAAAATTTGTGAAATTACCCCACCCAAGAACGCTTCGACTTTGTTATTGAATTACTATGCTTGTGTTAACTACTTGTAACACATATTTCAAATAAATTCTCGTTCACAGTGTACTGGTTTTTGAGGCTTTGACTGTTTACTTTGAAAGAGCGACAAAAATATCGCATTTCTGCGCCCGTTACTGTTTCTAATAGTTAACCACAGCATGTTTAGAAGTTTCACCGTAATATTTTGGTGGTACCTGCTCTAATTGCATTAATTTATGGGCAATAAGTAACGTTATAGTGGATGGACAGACTTATTTGAGTTGTCTTGTAGTGTAATCTACATCGAAAAGTTTAGCCATATTTCGACAAAAACATCCCTTTTTGCTGTCAGTGTACACTGAAATCACTGCTGTCTATTGCTTGTTTTAGAAAAAATAAAGCTAGTATGGGCTATTTCAAGTAAGTCAAACGCAGTTACAAGGGGGCGGGACACAGCAGACGAATGCCTTGACTAAAGAAAACATGGCGGCCAGAACTTCAATTTGCTTCAAACATGGCGGACCTATAGCCACTCTATGAAATTTTAACTCGTTGCAGGACCCACACAAACATTCAGCCGTGCATTAGTTGTCAACTAATACAGGCGATTGCCTGTAAAGATCTTCCAGGTTCTGACCAGGACTACTTGTAAGTGGCGGAAGGCGAAAGTTGGCGTCGCTTGGGAGCTGTCTCAGTGTTGAAGGAGTGCAGACACAGTAACCTCTCACGTTTCCTCCTGATTATCTGTCAACATTCGAGACACGCCACGCTTGCAAGGTTTTCCGCTCCTTACGAAACCGTTACGAGAACAACGATTCATACTCGGCACGATTAGGAGCTGATACCACCACTGTCTGCCAACTCTTCAAGTGCAGCCGAAACGATAGCTCTGTCAATGCCAAGATTTTGAACTCACGTACGTTAATATTTATGTCCATCTATCCTGACTTGGACATTCCTACAGATTTCCTTAAAGAGTTAAAAAAATCACTTATTTACACACTACGAGATGGCGCAGTAGTCAACTCGTTTTCGAGCGCGTCCTTGAAGAATCTGCGCCTCCTGACAAGCTACATAATTAATTATACGATTGTCGGTGGAACCTCTGAATCCGTAAAAAAACGACTGAAGTTACTACCAGTGTTTTCATATATACTACCAAAAACTGCTAAAAACATTATTATTAAGCTTCCCCTAGTTTCGACAATTTATGGTGCAAATGGCTCTGAGCACTATGGGACTTAACTTCTGAGGTTATCAGTCCCCTAGACCTTAGAACTACTGAAACCTAATTAACCTAAGGACATCACACACATCCATGCCCGAGGCAGGATTCGAACCTGCGACCGTAGCGGTCGCGCGGTTCCAGACTGCAGCGCCTAGAACCGCTCGGCCACTCTGGCGGGCTCGACAATTTACTTCTCCATCTAGAGGCCATGGGCAGAATACATAAGGGCACACAATTTTACGAAAGACGGGATATTTGTCGTTGAAAATGATGGATACCAATTCTCCATAATTTTATTGCCTCCACATTGTTAACTAGATACATGAATGGCGCAAAAAGTGGCAACTGACTCTAAATAATGAAAAGTGTGAAGTTGTCCTCATGAGTACTAAAAGAAATGCGCTACATTTTGTTACACGATAAATCATGCAAATCTTAAGACTGTCAACTCAACTAAATACTTACAGGTTACAATTACGAATAACTTAAACTGGAACGATCACGTAGATAATGTGGCGGGGATTGCAAACCAAAGACTGCGATTTATTGGCAGAACACTTACAACGTGCAACAGGTTCTGGAGTACTGCTATGCGGTGCAATAGATGAGACTGGGGGAGGACACCAGAAAAGCTCAAAGAAAGGACGCTCGGTTCTTATAACTGCGAAATACGGGAGACAGTACCACGGACATGATACACGAATTGGGGTGGCAGTCACTAAAACAAAGCCGTATACGTTGTGGCAGGACCTTCTCATGAAATTTCATTCACCAAATTTCTCCTTCGATTGCGACCATATCTGGCGCCCACCTACATGGGAAGAAGTGATCATCACAATAAAATAAGAGAAATCAGAGCTCGGACGGAAATATTTAAGTGTCTTTTTCCAGCGTGCTGTTTGAGAGTGGAACGGTAGAGATATAGTTTGAAGATGGTTCTAATTCCGTCCGATATGCGTACTTTTGCCGTCTTGCTAACGGGCCGATTTGGTCCTAGCAGCCCGTGGAGGCTAGCAGTTTACCTGTTAGCGAGACGGTGGAAGTACGAATGTTCAAATGTGTGTGAATTCCTATGGGACCAATCTGCTGAGGTCATCGGTCTCTAGACTTACACAACACTTAAACTAACTTATGCTAAGAACAACACACACACCCATGCCCGAGGGAGGACTCGAACCTCTGGCGGGAGGGGCGGTAGTACGAACATCACACGGGATTTTAGGTATCATTTATATAGGTATTTTACAGCTGGTGTCCACCGGATCTTACAATATATCCATCGAGATGTTATCCAGTCTCGGTCATTCAACAGTCATGCTTCCATTCTGGAGGACGGCGGTTCAAATCCGCGTCCGGCCATCCTAGTTTAGGTTTTCCGTGATTTCACTAAATCGCTTAAGGCTAATGCCGGAATGGTGCCTTTGGATAGACACGGCCAACTTCTTACCCCACCGTTCCCTAATCCGATGGGACGGATGACCTTGTTGTTTGGTCCTCTCTTCCAAATCAACCAACCAACCATCAGTCATGCTTTGTACATTTTGACAAACATCTTTTGGGTGTACAGTTTTATCAAGACAACCCTCAAATGTGGCTTGACTTAGCGAGGACTTCTTGAAAGCTGGGATTCCGTAACTTCTCATCTACAGTATAGAGATGTAACCCTTATACACCTGAAGATGCGTCTATACTAACGTGTAAGCGGTAGTTGCGAATAAAGTACATTCATACAGCTATGCGCCTTTTGAAAACACCTAATCATTTTTGACCTTTTAACTGTTATAATTTTTATGCTAATTTGAATGGTTATTGAGTGTTGAATGTTGTTATTGTTATTCATAACGTGTCTGAGCTGTGACTGCTCTCTCTAGAAATTTGTTTGTACAAAGACTATAGTTTCTTCTGAAGGAATTAACTTCAGAAGAAACGGAATTATATCTCTTTCTTAGGGTTGAAACGTCCCCTTAGAAAAATTATACAATGACTGTGCTTAAACTGACACACAATATTTTTTAGAGCAACGCAATCTGACTTTCAATAATCCCTACAACAGAATGGCCCTGACTAACATTAACCTATACCTTTCACAAATCACTTACCTCACAAAATCCTCGTTACTCGAACTACTGCAATATAGCGAGTGCCACTACTGCCAGCTAAATAAAAGATTCAAACTACTGAAGACATTAACTACTGATAGGCATAGTTAGCAAATGAAAGATTTTGATAGAGAACAAGAACTAGTATTTACCTTACTAGTGTTCAAATGTCATAATATGTATAGCAGTTAATGACATCCATTCTTACAAATGTACTGTTTCTGATGGACACACGTCCAGATCATCCGCTCTCAAAAATCCGCCATCTCACTTCCCCACATCCACCACTGCTGGCGGCTCACCTCCATCTGTGCAACGCTACGCGCTGTTAACAGCCAACTGCCCAACACTACAATAGCGAATATTACAACAATGCAAACCAGCCACAGACTGCACAAAGCACAGCCAGTGATTTTCATACAGAGCGCTACATGGCGTTACCAATATAAAAACCTAGATAGCCTACTTACAGGGTGTAGTTAAATTAATAATAGATTTAAAACTTAATTCATGTGGATCACATTTCTTTTTCACTCCTTCTCAGGACGTGGACCACTTAATGAAGGATTTGAAATTTTTGCTTTCTATGGATGATATTTTTTGACGCAAATAATACAAATTTTTCTTCCTAAAGAAAATAAGAAATCAGATACTAGGTTCTTCTTTTTTTCGACTTGTCTTGAATTTATCGTCGTAGCCCGTTTGTTCTAATAAAACGGTTCCTAATCTGGGGTAATTACCTACTGAGAGGTAAAACGTAATTTTCTGAGGGGTAAAAACAAAAGTGTCCAATTGTATTTCAGTAACGAGACTAAATTATTTTCAAAAGATCATTACTGTTATCACTATTTCATAAGTCATCAACAATTATATTTATTTTTCGAATACTGGTATTAATGTGTGACACAATGTGGTAGAGGTTACAGCTTATGAAACGAGTTTGTGAGTAACAACTTCCTCACATTGTCTACCCACTCACACGTACTCTGTACCATGCATCTGACAGTAAAACTGAGACGTATACATCTTGTATGCTTAAGAATCCCATGAAAATACCTTCTCCGAGCTGTAGGCAGACCAGGAATTTCTTCGTTATTCACTCCGCAACAATAAACGAACTAATTGACAGCACATGACAACGTTAGCTATGTAATCGCTACTACAGTGCCGTAGGGCCTGCACCGTATTATTATTATGATTATTATTATTATCAGTGGTGATGGTCAGACCCAAAGCACTGACATCCTGAAGTCTTCCGGTTCATGTATGTTCAAAAGTGAGGAGTCCAGCAATCAAGTAGTTTACAATCAGTAGTGTTAGGGAGAGGAGCGTTGCAGAGGGAGCATGTTTTGCAACAAGTTTTTCTATCCTCAATGTGAATAGTCAGCTTTCGTTTCTGAGAAGAAGCTGCAGGTACCACTCGCGATGCACTAAGAATTACTTCACCTTACTATAAGAAGAAACGTTGTTAGAAATAAACATCACCAATTGTTTCATTGATTCATTAGTTAGTAGTTTAATAAAAGACCTACAAAAAATAAATATCATTTATCTTTCTTCTTTTTAAACACGAAAGTATCCTAAGAAAACTATTTTTCATTTTATTGTTTAGTCAGGCTCTACCTCTGATAATGGGGAACTGTACTAGCTAATATGTAATCGCACTCAGGAATAATGGTCTCAGAAAGGTTTGGAATCAATGCTGTAATACTTAAAAGGGTAGATAAGATTATAAGTAAAACATAAATTGGAAGTGATTTGCTTATCGCTCTTCCAGTGCTGATCTATTTAGTACACGGTGCCACAGAAAAACAGGAACATTTCCACAATCCAATAAAACTAAAGGTGATGAAGGAAAGAACTTGCATTCATGGTAATTGAAATCTTACAACTTTGCCATTTATGAAAGATTGATGGCATTTATCATTTTTAATAAATTACGTCCTTTAGATGGCGTCCTCAAGTAGGAATACATTCGTGAAATCTGCTGTTGAGATTCCTCATTGACCGCTGCAACATCTCAGCTGGGATACAGTGAATTTCACCCCGAATTTTCTGTTTTAACTCATCCAGGGTTCTTGGTCGAGTCGTGTAGACTTTGCTCTTGACGTAGCCCCACAAGAAAAAATCACAAACTTGGACAAAACATAGAAAGAACTCCTACAGCATTGCACAAAATGTAAGTGAAAGAAACACGCAATAAGATGAACGGAAATGACACTTTTTTCCAAAGACTATAATTACGCTGTAGTTACCGCGATTTATGATTTGTCCGCTGGATATTACAAACTGCGGGACATGGTTCTGAAATGGGGAGTGTGATCACGCTGGACGGCAGTGCATGTTCTGCAACGTGCTCCCACGCTGCCCAGTAGGTCGGTAAGGAGTTCTTGTGGTAGGGCGGTTCATTCCTCGACTAGTGCGGTTGACAACTGTTGGATGGTCGCAGAAGAGTTTGAACGTTTCCCGAACGCATCTCGCACGTACTTGATGGGGTTTAAGTTGGGGAACGAGCAGGCCAATCTATCCGCCTAATAGCCTCTCGTTCCAAGCACTGCTCCACCTGCGCTATTCGATACGGTCCGCATTGTCATGCATAAAAATGAATCCAAGACCGAATGCATCTCTGAAAAGACGCACGTGAGGGAGGCATACACTGTCACAATGACGTTGAGGACTGAGTGTACCGTGTTCAAAGATTTGGACGTCAGTATACCCATGAAACATTATACCTTCCCATACCATAACACAAAGACCACGAAAACGATCATATTCGCCAGCGCTCCTGGGTGGATTATGTGCTCCCACCTCTCGCCACGTAATGCACCCAGGATTATTGTCGAACATGGTCATTTTGGTGGTCCGGGTGTTTGGGGAGCAGTAATATAGCATGAGTGTACGGACCTCCAAATCTTTGATCCCGGTACTATAACCGATAAACGTCATTGTGATACTGTATCCTTTCCTCATGCGTGTCTTTTCTGCTGTGCATTCCGCCCCAACTGTACACTGATGAGCCAAAACGTTGTGACCACCTTCTTAGTAGCTTCTTTGTACGTCTTTGAAACGAAATACGTCACTGATTCTGCGTATTATGGATCCGACAGTTTGTTGGTAGGTTTGTGGAGGTATGTGGCGATAGATGTCTACGCACAGCTCACGTAACTCGCGTAAATAACGGGCCGCTGATATGCGTACAGCGGTGATGGCGCCCGATAGCGACCATATTTACATCAGGCGAATTTGGTCCCCGAGACATCAACGTGAGCTCACTATAACGTCCGTCAAACCACTGTAGCACGATTCTGGCTTCGAGACTTGGTCAGTTATACTGCTGAAAGATGGCACTGTCGTCGGGGAAGACATCAAGCATGGAAGGATGCACGTGGTTTGCAGCTGTCAGCGTGTCTTCGATTACTACCACAGGTCCCATGTACAATAATGCTCCCACCAGCCCACACCCGTGGTGTGCCGCACGTTTCGATCCGCCACTCATCTCGATGACGGTGTTTGTCGAAACAAACATCGACCTAGTGTAGTAAAAAAGAGATTCACCCGAAGAGCCGACAGATTTCTATTGATCTACGGTCGAATCTCGATGGTCCTGTGGCCACTGACGATATCGTTGGGTCAATGAGTGAACACCTAGATGTGGCCTGTTGCGGAGCTCGAGTTCAACAACGTAAGATGAACGCTGTGCTCTGAAATACTTGTGCCTGCACCAGCATTGTGCTCTTTGGGTGGAGATGTCGCAGATCATTATCTATCTGACTTTACAGGGCAGACAAGCCCCCGAACCCCACGTTATGTGAAGAGTCGTGGATGTCCAACCATTTAGCACCTATTGGTACTTTTTCCCCTTTATCTCATTCCGTAGATGCTCACGACAGTAGCACGTGAACATTCGACCAGCTTCGCCGTTTTCGAGTTGCTCCTTCACTGGCTCTGCATACTAATAATCTGCCCATTGTCAAAGTCGCTTATCTCAATGGATTTCCCAATGTGCAATCCATATCTTCGGTAGGGTGATTCCCCCTCCGTGTCTGCTCCGCTTACACACTTTCGTTACCATGTCACGTGCCCGGAACGCCACCAGGTGACATCAAACGTCGCTATGGGCAGTGGTCATAATGTTCTGGCTTACCAATGTATACTTACAGGGTGTTTCAAAAATGACCGGTATATTTGAAACGGCAATAAAAACTAAACGAGCAGCGATAGAAATACACCGTTTGTTGCAATATGCTTGGGACAACAGTACATTTTCAGGCGGACAAACTTTCGAAGTTACAGTAGTTACAATTTTCAACAACAGATGGCGCTGCAAGTGATGTGAAAGATATAGAAGACAACGCAGTCTGTGGGTGCGCCATTCTGTACGTCGTCTTTCTGCTGTAAGCGTGTGCTGTTCACAACGTGCAAGTGTGCTGTAGACAACATGGTTTATTCCTTAGAACAGAGGATTTTTCTGGTGTTGGAATTCCACCGCCTAGAACACAGTGTTGTTGCAACAAGACGAAGTTTTCAACGGAGGTTTAATGTAACCAAAGGACCGAAAAGCGATACAATAAAGGATCTGTTTGAAAAATTTCAACGGACTGGGAACGTGACGGATGAACGTGCTGGAAAGGTAGGGCTACCGCGTACGGCAACCACAGAGGGCAACGCGCAGCTAGTGCAGCAGGTGATCCAACAGCGGCCTCGGGTTTCCGTTCGCCGTGTTGCAGCTGCGGTCCAAATGACGCCAACGTCCACGTATCGTCTCATGCGCCAGAGTTTACACGTCTATCCATACAAAATTGAAATGCGGCAACCCCTCAGCGCCGCTACCATTGCTGCACGAGAGACATTCGCTAACGATATAGTGCACACGATTGATGACGGCGATATGCATGTGGGCAGCATTTGGTTTACTGACGAAGCTTATTTTTACCTGGACGGCTTCGTCAATAAACAGAACGGGCGCATATGGGGAACCGAAAAGCCCCATGTTGCAGTCCCATCGTCCCTGCATCCTCAAAAAGTACTGGTCTGGGCCACCATTTCTTCCAAAGGAATCATTGGCCCATTTTTCAGATCCGAAACGATTACTGCATCACGCTATCTGGACATTCTTCGTGAATTTGTGGCGCTACAAACTGCCTTAGACGACACTGCGAACACCTCGTGGTTTATGCAAGATGGTGCCCGGCCACATCGCACGGCCGACGTCTTTAATTTCCTGAATGAATATTTCGATGATCGTGTGATTGCTTTGGGCTATCCGAAACATACAGGAGGCGGCGTGGATTGGCCTCCCTATTCGCCAGACATGAACCCCTGTGACTTCTTTCTGTGGGGACACTTGAAAGACCAGGTGTACCGCCAGAATCCAGAAACAATTGAACAGCTGAAGCAGTACATCTCATCTGCATGTGAAGCCATTCCGCCAGACACGTTGTCAAAGGTTTCGGGTAATTTCATTCAGAGACTACGCCATATTATTGCTACGCATTGTGGATATGTGGAAAATATCGTACTATAGTGTTTCCCAGACCGCAGCGCCATCTGTTGTTGAAAATTGTAACTACTGTAATTTCGAAAGTTTGTCTGCCTGAAAATGTACTGTTGTCCCAAGCATATTGCAACAAACGGTGTATTTCTATCGCTGCTCGATTAGTTTTTATTGCCGTTTCAAATATACCGGTCATTTTTGAAACACCCTGTATGTACGACGATGCGCGACTGCATTGAAAGCGCAGGCGGAGGAGCTCTAGAACGGGAGGATATTCGGTGAATGGACTGGCCCGTCGCACAGCATTTATTGGTGTCTGCGGTGATAACACAACCCGTTAAGAACAGGGTGTGTGTCCAGGGAACCATCATGAATCGCAGTGAGTTCAGTGTACTTATTGTCTCTCACTAAAAGTCTCACTTCCGTTCATCTCTTAGGGTATTTCTTTCAGTTACCGTGTGTACCACGCTGTAGCAGTTCTTTCTATGTATGGTCCAGATTTCATCCAGGTATAATACACTACTGGGCATTAAAATTGCTACACCACGAAGACGAGGTGCTATAGACGCGAAATTTAACCTACAGGATGAAGATGCTGTGATATACAAATGATTAGCTTTACAGAGCATTCACACAAGGTTGGCGCCGGTGGCGACACCTACGACGTGCTGACATGAGGAAAGTTTCTAACCGATTTCTCATACACAAAAAGCAGTTGACCGGCGTTGCCTGGTGAAACGTTGTTGTGATGCCTCGTGTAAGGAGGAGAAATGCGTACCATCACGTTTCCGACTTTGATAATGGTCGGATTGTAGCCCATCGTGATTGCGGTTTATCGTATCGCACCGTTGCTGCTCGCGCTGGTCGAGATCCAATGACTGTTAGCAGAATATGGAATGGGTGGGTTCAGGAGAGTAATACGGAACGCCGTGCTGGATCCCAAAGGCCTCGTATCACTAACAGTCGAGATGACAGGCATCTCATCCGCATGGCTGTAACGGATCGTGCAGCCACGTCTCCATCCCTGAGTCAACAGATGGGGACGTTTGCAAGACAACAACCATCTGCACGAACAGTTCGACGACACTTGCAGCAGCATGGACTTTCAGCTCGCAGACCGTGGCTGCGGTTATCCTTGACGCTGCATCACAGACAGGTGCGCCTGCGATGGTGTACTCAACGACGAACCTGGGTGCACGAATGGCAAAACATCATTTTTTCGGATGAATCCAGGTTGAACTCACATTGGAAGCGTGTATTCGTCATCGCCATACTGGCGTATCACGCGGCGTGATGGTATGGGTTGCCATTAGTTATACGCCTCGGTCACCTCTTGTTCGCATTGACGGCACTTTGAACAGTGGACGTTACATTTCAGGTGTGCTACGACCCGTGGCTCTACCCTTCATTCGATCCCTGCGAAACCCTACATGTCAGCAGGACAATGCATGACCGCATGTCCCAGGTCCTGCATGGGCCTTTCTGGATGCAGACAGTGTTCGACTGGTGCCCTGGCCAGGACATTCTCTAGATCTCTCACCAACTGAAAACGTCTGGTCAATGGTGGCCGAGCAACTGGCTCGTCACAATACGCCAGTCACTACTCTTGATGAACTGTGGTGTCGTGTTGAAGCTGCATGGGCAGCCGTACCTGTACACGCCATCCAAGCTCTGTTTGACTCAATGCCCAGGCGTGTCAAGGCCGCTATTACGGCCAGTGGTGGTTGTTCTGGGTACTGATTTCTCAGGATCTATGCACCCAAATTGCGTGAAAATGCACTCACACGTCAGTTCTAGTATAATATATTTGTCCAATGAATACCCGTTTATTATCTGCATATCTTCTTGGTGTAGCAATTTTAATGGCCATTAGTGTATTTGACAAGTGACACCTCACACAAAAGTTACTTTCATCCTTAGTTTTGCATACAGGTGAACATGCATGGTAGTAACGCGGTAGAGCGATAACGGAAATGCGTGTCAAGAGCGCCACGGCGGTTGCGTTGCGAAAGAATTGTCCGCCTGTTGCTTTGTCCGTGGCACGCTCCGCGCCCCTCCACTGGTGTTGACCAATCTGCTCCCGGTGGGCCGTGACAGCTGTCAACACGCCTTGCTTCCGGCGTTTGCAGGCGTGCGGCGACACAACGCAAAACAACACGCGCTTTTCCGTAAACTACAGCGTGATTCAGGAGCAAACGATTACGCGATTTGATAGCGCAAATCACTGAGAAACGAACACATAATACGAGTATAAACCCAAGCTCCATATTCGATCTGTTCAATAATCTTAGAACATATTCCGAACTCAAACATAAGGAGATATAGAGGTTCTCCACATCCTTCCCAAGACTAAATAATGTTCAGTTTCCAGATTGAATGCCACAACTTTGATTCTCTACACATTTCTCTGGATTCACTTGTGAATTATGTTCAGTACAGAACGTAGATGAATCGCTCAATACAGTGCCCCAAAATAACTTTCCCAACATTCTTGAATATGTTGGCAGATTGGACGACATTTCTGATTTCAGTGATGATGATATAGCATATACCAGGAGGAATGGTTAGTATTCATGGATATGACAGGACCTCTCGTTTGAAGCAATAAACTTCAAATGGAAATATGCCCTATTCCGAATGATTTCCGAGATAGAACACTTTTATTATACATTTTGTAATATTTCTGGTTTTACAGACATTATTTTCAGCTATAAGAAGCTCTTTTTCGAGTCGTTAAGAAAGCAGCAGTGGGAAGATGACGCAATATGGTGTGAAGTACCGATGACAGAGGGTTTGTTAGGTACAGGTATCGTGAGAAAGACTGCCTACATTGTGGTCCTTTTCCGGGATTGGCTTCTGCGTTCGGAAGTTGCGCGCCAAAATGATAATTTTCTGTGATTAATATTAGAAACCTGAACAGTGAATTTACTGGTATTTCACATGAAACATCTCTGAACAGCAGGTTGTCATTCCATTATTTCAAAAGCGTTAATTACCAGCAGAATAGTAAATATTGCTAAACGAAAAGGCAGACGAAGCTCTTCGGAGATTTTCGGATTGCGCCTAACTTGGATAGCGAGCGAAGTGGTTCGGCTGTAAGATCAGAGCTGGTTCGGCAGCCTTGGAGGACAGACATGTTGTCTGCCACGGTCGGTATCAGTTAAGACTTTATCTGCAATTTCTGGTTATGTGGACATGCATTTGAGAACAGTTTGATAGTAATTACGCAAATAATTAGTTCATTGTTTTGTTTTATGAAAATGTGAAGACTGGAGATTATTTGTGATTTACAAAGTGGGATATAATTGTGCAGTTTCTCGTATTTTGCTAATAAAAAGCGAGTGGCATCCCGTACAAACAAACAAATTGGAAATTTAATTATTTATAAAATATCAGTTCATCGCTAAAAATTTATTACAACCTCAAGATAATGGATTCACGACCTACGTGCTGTTTTCTACGGAGGGACAACAGCTATGGAAGACTACAGGTTGGTAAACATTATTTAGAACTCATGCATTCCACTCAGGACGGTGGAAGCAAATAGGCACCTCGCATGTACTTGTACTGCAATGTTAGCACAAATGCGATCAGTGACACGTCATCCGTGGTAACACAGAGGAGGTATGAAGGAGAGAAATTTTCGAGGGAAGGAGTTTATCCTAAGCATGTATACATCACCCTCCCGCTCTCAATCTTCCTCTCTCTTTTTCAGCTTGCTGCAATTTTACCAGACGTATGAGGGAACATCATAGCAGCACGTATTCTAAACGCTGGACTGACCATGGTAGTGCAATTAAATGGCCACCAAGATCGGCAGACTTTACACCATTATATTTTTGTTTGTGGGTTACGTGAAGTCTGAGACGTATAAAAGATAGGTGCTGCTACCATCATTAGGGAACGTAAAGAGACACCCAGGAAAGCAACACATGTTCGCCCAAGACCGCAAAAATGCACACAAGTTGACGGTGGAATATTCGAACATTTATTATGAACTGTACAAGAGCTGTAATGTGACGTGCGCAATAACGCTTGGAGGTGAATTTGTTAAAAATACGTATTTTTCAATTGATATTTTATGAAATGGATGTTGTAATATTTACTAACTGTTGTACATGTGTAAAAATCAAAATTTATTGAGTAATGCAGAAAATAAATAACAATGTCACATTAAATGTGTTCTATTTCGGGAACAATTCGGAATAGAGCATATGTTCATATGAAGTTTATTTTTGCTTAAAATGGGCGTCCCTGTCGTATTGCTGAATACTGACCATTCCTCCTGGAACACTCTATCTTCCAAATTAATCCTGGAGGAAATGGATCCAGAAACAGGGTTTTGGTGCATTGTAACTCTACAAACTCTTGATGTTAGGCGAATAAAAGATCTGTGACTCTAAATGCATGTATGTTCTCAGAAAAAAATGAAGGTGGCGTAAGCGTAAAAAGAAATGGGAGAGACAAGAATCTACAAAGAACGTACTGAGTAATATGGCATGTTTTAAAGTGTGTGTTTAAAAATTATGTTGATTTTTGAGAGATTTTAAATGTTTTTCCACAACTTATATTTGTACTTTTCTCAAACCCTACTCATCCGTATAGCACAAAATTTTAGATTAGTTTCTTGACCCTCCTAGCTATCACCCAACAAATCAGCTTTGTAATGCAAAAAAATTAAACAACTGAAATTGAAAATTACAAATTTTCGAACTGTTTCTGGAGTCACAAAATTAAAGGTACTGAAGTGTAACAGTTTTGTTTCATTAGTTTGTGCCCTAGGCAATTTAATGAGTAAACAATAAGTTTCAACCTTCTGATTTTAAAACTTTTTTCAGGAAAGTTGCATATAGAAATTCGACTATAGTAGTGAAACTGCTCTGCTGACATTTAGCACTCCTGAGTTGATAACACTGCAATATTTTGGACCTAATTGTTGTTGTTAATGATATTCTTATGTGTAAAGCGACGGAGTTAAATTCTAGAGAAAACGGTAAGGAAGTTCATAACGCAATGAACTTTTAATGTCTTGGAGCAATTCCGATCAAAACTACAATAATCCGCGACATCATAAATATGGGGTGAACATTAATAAAACCGAAAAATTGCGGGGACTGATTCTTGACTGCAAAAGGAGGAAAAAAGGTCCTATGAACAAGTGTCCCGAAATGCATCGTTGCCTCGGTAGATGGCGCTGTCGAATGAAAGTTCCTCTGACCATGTGCCGTGTGTTCCTTGTACGTTACAGGTTGTGTGATTGAAGCAGCGTACTGTAAGCAGCAGATTGGTCTGGTATTCATGTCGGGAACAAGCCGAGATGACGTTTGTGTACAGGCAAGCAGATGGAAGCGGTCGAGAGGCAGAACGGCTATACCAAAAACAAGTACCCTCACAAACACCAAACACATTACATAACATTTCAAGCTCTTTTTGGGCGTTTGTCTGATCATGGATCCTTTCAGACAAAAGAGCGTGCAGGGAGGATATTACTGCCTCTCGACCATTTCCTTCTGCTTGGCCGTACAGAGACAGCATTTCGGCTTGTTCTCAACATTAATACCAGACCATTCTCCTGCTTATACAGTATGCTGCGTCAATCTCACATCCTGCAACACACAGGGAACACACGGCACGTAGTCGGAGGAAGTTTCATTCGCCAGCGCCATCTACCGCAAGAACGAAGCATTTCCCGACACATGTTCACAGGACCTTTTCTCCTCCATTTACAGTCAGGAATCCATCCCTGCAATTTGTCGGTTTTATTGACTTTCACCCTGTCTAGCTGTTTGCAATGTCAGGGCTAAAGGATTTTGTTAACATAAGAAGTGACATGGCTGCAAGAAAAATAGAAAATTTTGTTGAGAATAGTATTTACGACAACGCACAGGGAGTGGTGTGAGGCAGATATCAGAAAAATGTGACAGCGCTCTGTATGAAGTCAGACTTGTAGACAACCTGCTGACGTAGCGGCGATGCTGCAATGGATAGGTCAAGAAACGCTAAGGCGAGTAGCAGACGCTGGAGAACAGCCAGAATGTTCGAGAACCTCTGGAAGAATCTTATGGAAGTCTTTCCGATGACTCAGGGAAAGGATCTCCACGGGAGGAAATCGCACAAAAGCCCTGAAAACCACTACACAAACCGCCAGTGCAGGATGGTCAAGATAGTCATTGCCAGGAATCTGAAGAAGCGGTACCAGAAAACCGTTCAAATGGCTCTGAGCACTATGGCACTTAACATCTGAGGTCATCAGTCGCCTATACTTAGAACTACTTAAACCTAACTAACCTAAGGATATCACATACATCCATGCCCGAGGCAGGATTCGAACCCGCGACCGTAGCAGCAGCGCGGTTCCGGATTGAAGCGCCTAGAACCGCTCGGCCACATCGGCCGGCGCGGTACCAGAGCCGAGCCTCGGAATCACTATAGACTGATACGCTGATGTCGATACAGTGAAAACTACGAGAAGTCCGCACAAATTCGAGGGAGGGCAACTGAGTTTCCTATACGTATCCGACAACAATTTGAGTTTTCTGACTGTTAGTAAAGATCGAACTCTGTACAGTCTCAATGAATAATAGTTGATATGTTTGATGTGTCAGTAAATAAAAAGGAACAAGCGCTGTCTCGCACTTGTCTGCCACTGTGGTTAAGGTATTTACTTGTGTATTTTCGGAAGGGTGTTGCAAATATAGCACTTGTCTCTGATGGCGAAATGGAGAACTCAAGAACCGGGATTTGGTGCAAGGACTAACACACAGAGTCGTAGGATGTAATCATTCATTTTCAAAGATGTAAGGCCACTGAAAGACACCTCTACGAATAAGGTTGAACAATTGGGAAATAAATGGTTTTTAAACTGAATCATTAAGTTTTGCACTCTTATTCACTTCCTACGAAGCCAGACACCTTCTTCTCTCCGTTCCAAAATCAGTTGGGCTAAGCGTTCTAGCAGACTTCCTCTCTACTACTCCGTTAAAGGTAGGTTAGTAGACTTCAGTCCACACTGTCGCCAACGTCCTGATTGCGTCACCAAAGCTGGTGAAGGACCTGAGCCGTGACGCGACAGCACGCAGTTCTTCGGACATTCGCGGAACTCTGCATGTCTGTATGCTCCCACCAAACACGAGAGGGTCTCTGCCGGCTGTGCGACCCGCTTTTCGCACCACGGAAACGCCCGCTTCCTCTCGTGTTCGTCGGCCGCACCCTGAGTGCAGCAACCGTGAACACGCACGCAATGCAGATAAAGCCTAACGGGTCCACGTCTCGCGCTCCTAACTGTACGTGTAATGTCATTTGAGTTGTAAACGACGATCGATGATATAATTAACGCTTTAGTACAGTAACCGAAGCAAGTATTCAAAAATGGTTCAAATGGCTCTGAGCACTATGGGATTCAACATCGGAGGTCATCAGTCCCTTAGAACTTAGAACTACTTAAAACTAACTAACCTAACGACATCACACACATCCATGCCCGAGGCAGGATTCGAACCTGCGACCGTAGCAGCCGCGCGGTTCCGGACTGCAGCGCCTAGAACCTCTCGGCCACCGCGGCCGGCAAACAAGTATTCCTCACCCTTTCCACTTATTTTTATTTGAACCACACTTAACTCAAAGAGGCAAAAATCCTGTAAGGTTCGAACAGGTTGTTACCGGTGTGCTGCTTGACGTAGTCACATCGACAAAAAAAAGTATAGTAACGTTTGCAAAGCACCGTGAAATGGAACGAGCACGAATGGTCAATTGTAGAAATGACACATATTGAGATGAGTCATCTTTGAACAGAAAAAGCAACTACAATCGCTTAGTAGTGGAGATGCATTGGGACCATATGAGATATCTGTAAGATTCTGCAGAGACTGTGCGAAAGTAGTTGCTCCCATTCTAGCAGTAGTTAATCGTAGGTCGCTGGAGCAACGAAGGGTACCCAAAAACCGGAAAAGAGCGCAGGTCATCCCAGTTCTCAAGAAATGTCGTAGGACAGAAGCACATAATTACACGCTAACATCGCTGACGGCAATGTGAGCTAGATTTATGGAATACATTTTATGCTCGTCTACTATGACGTATTTGAAGACGAAACGCCGCTCTACAGAAATCAAGATTGATTCCGAAAGTAGAGATCTCGTGAAACTCAGCTAGCTCTGTTCCTCTATAAGATCGATAGCGCTGTAGACAATGTCTGAAGTAGAACTGGAGGGAATTGACCACCATGAATCCTGCAAGACTGTCCATAAATCCGTAAGAATACGAGGGGCTGGAGATCTCTGCTGAACAGCACATTGCAAGGCATTCTAGATATGCTCAATAATGTTCATGTCTGGGAACTTTGGTGGCCAGCAGTAGTGTCTAAACTCAGAAGAATGTTCCTGGAGCAACTCTGTAGCAATTCTGGACGTGTGGGATGTCGCATTGTCCTGATGGAATTGCCCAAGTCCGTTTGGAATGCACAATGAATATGAATGGATGCAGTTGACCAGACAGGATGCTTACGTACTTGTGACTTGTGTCGTATACAGACGCATCACGGATCCCATATGACTCCAACTGCACACGCCTCACACCGTTACAGAGTCTCCACCAGCTTCAACAGTCCCCTGCTGACATGCAGGCTCCATGGAGTCATGGGGCCGTCTCCGTACCCGTACACGTTCATCCGCTTGATACAATTTGAAATGAGACTCGTCCGAGCATGCCACATGTTTCCAATCATCAACAGTCCAATATCGGTGTTGACGGGCCCAGGCGAGGAGTAAAGCTTTGTGTCGTGAAGTAATCAAGGGTACAAGAGTGGGCCTTCGGCTCCGAAAGCCCACATCGATGATGTTTCGTTGAATAGTTCGCATGCTGACACTTGTTGATGGCCCAGCATTGAAACCTGTAGAAATTTGCGGAAGGGTTGCACTTTTCTCACGCTGAAAGATTCTCTCCAGTCGTCATTGGTCCCATTCTTGCAGGATCTTTTTGAGGTCGCAGCGATGTCGGAGATTTGATGTTTTACCGGATTCCTGATATTCGCGATACACTCGTGAAATGGTCTACGGGAAAATCCCCACTTCATTGCTACCTCGGGGATACTGTGTCCCATCGCTCGTCCGCCGACTATAACACGACATTGAAGCTCACTCAACTCTTGATAACCTGCCATTGTAGCAGCCGTCGAGCGGTTCTAGGCGCTACAGTCTGGAACCGCGCGACCGCTACGGTCGCAGGTTCGAATCCTGCCTCGGGCATGGATGTGTGTGATGTCCTTAGGTTAGTTAGGTTTAAGTAGTTCTAAGTTCTAGGTGACTGATGACCACAGATTTTATGTCCCATAGTGCTCAGAGCCATTTGAACCATTTTTTTTTGTAGCAGCCGTAACCGACCTAATAACTGCACCAGACACTTACTGTCTTATATAGGCATTGCGACCGCAGCGCCGTGTTCTGCCTCTTTATTTGAACATGCTTGCCTATACCAGTTTCTTTGTGCTGTGTGTTGGTACATGAGAAACAGCGTGCTGTAATTGAGATTCAAATTCCAAGAGTTCGTCCACACATGGAGCACCTTCTCCTTCAGCGTTACAACGCCGCAGTACACACGAATGCTGCGACATCTGCAACAGTCCAGGTTCTTAGGTTCACTGTCATCGATCATCCTCCATATAGTACGACTTCGCCCCATCGGGTTTTCAACTCCTTCCAAAACTTAACCCTTTAACTGCTCTGGACGTGTTAACGCGCGCACCTTTGTACTTGTCCCTGTGTGCCCTGAACGTGTTTACCTTCTACCAGTTACTCTGAATGTGTCGGCGTAGAAGGACTGGTGGCGCGCGTAAACACGTTCAGAGCACACAGGGACAGGTACAAAGGCGCCCGCGTTAACACGTCCAGAGCAGTTAAAGGGTTAAAGAACACCTCCGATGACTTCTCATTGTTAGAGATGAAGCGGTGTAAGCAGAGGTGAGGTTGTGGCTCTGTGACTAAAACGTTCTACAGTAACGGTATCAAAAGACTGGGGGAACGTGTTCGCTGCCACGGTAACCTAGTTGAGAAATAAATACGAACACAAGAACAAAAGTGTAGAATGTTAATAACGTTTGTTGTTTTTAAAAAGCTGTAAGAGTTTCTAGCGTTAAAAGGGTTTTGCTTTTCGTATCTAACCAAATATAACATTGATGATGATAATTTATGGCAATGTTTGCCGACAAGATAAAGAATGCAACCTTTTAACACTAGATTGCGTACTCACGGCAGTTCTCCTTGGCCGTTTTTTTTTTTTTTTTTTTTTTTGGTACAACTTGGAAAGAGAGAAAAATTAATGAATGATCGACGATGCGTCGGTTCTCGATTGTGTTCAGGAGACGTACAGATTGATTGGGTGAAAATAGTTTCTCAAATGACCTCTTAACCCGGATTGCTTTCACGCAATCAGACTCTTCAATGAAATTACATAAGGGACCTATTTGAATAATAAAAAAAAATGCAAAACAGTGAAATTTTGTAAAAAAAGTTGTCAGATCGGAAACTGAACACATTAATGGTCTCCCAAATACAATCGAGACACCGCGATAAAGAGCGAACCTGTAACAAAGTTCATTTAAACATAAATATTATTTGTGGTTAATTTAAAGAAAAGAATAAGGATAGATTTTCTGTACAGTGAAGCATCAATATATTCTTAAAGAACAAAGGCGTTAAACTATAAACATTAACAAATTTACAATGAATACAAAACTTACTTTTTTTATGTTTTTCTCATACATGGAGCAGTCCAACAATCGCTGCTTTTGTATGTGTGATATTTTGTAAACATTAAATGTCCTGGCGTGCGCGTAAGTATTTTTTATCGTCACGAGGATTACAAAAGCGGTTTTTTTCTTGATGATAACGTGGTTTTTCACACTAAATGAAATATAACTTGTAGCGGTGCTACACAACACGTCTTAACAAGTCGGCAACCAAAAATCAAAGGTAATGAAGTACATGTTAACATATCGGCGACCAGAAGTACAACTAACTATAAAGACTCTAGAATTTTCCTAACAAAAGATAAATTGTTCTTTCTTCTGTTTCGCAGCTTCTTGCTACCAAGCGCTGCGGCAATGATTTTAAATATCTGCGCCCAGCGAGTCATAGTGTTTAAAAGTACCTTTTAAACGCTGGCCGCGCGTCTTGGTATAGGCGCACGTTATAAACAGATTTCGGATTTACTCTCGCGTTGTCATGTTTAGTATCATTACAAACTACAGCTCGGTGGCTGTCCTTTTATCATATGCAAAATGTCTGAAATCCAATAATATCACAAGTTCTCACATAAAAAATCCGGAGGCATTACTTATCAGCACGCTCTCGTAAACATATGTAAATCTCACGTTGAGCTGAATTATTTGAAAACTGCTCAAAGCGCCTAGCGGTAACCTAGGGCAAGTTAGTTGAATATGACATCCCATGTAGCAGGCAGGTGAGTAAGGTATATAACAGGTGGTGTGGAGGACTCACCCGCGGCCGACGAGCAGGCTGAGCGCATTGAGGTGACCCTCGAAGGCGGCCCACAGCGTGGGCGTCATGCCGTCTTCATCCCTGGCGTTGCACTGGGTGGATGTCGCTTCCTTCAGGATGTCCAGGTTCCCGTCCCTGGCCGCCCTACAACACGACAAGCGAGGCTGGTCAGGAAGACAAGACGACAATTCCGGCAGCTTTGTGTGTAGGAGGGCTATTTTTTTTCCACCAAGGTCTAATTGGTCGCGAAACGGAGACCATAGTGAAAATCAGACGGGTTTTTTGAAAATTTCTCGGGTATTCAGCCGGGTAGCGTCGTCCAAAAGGTCCGATATCTCGGCAAGCCGACTTCTTGCCATCTTCACGCCTGAAGATGGCAAAAGTCGGCTTGCCGAAGTATCACCCCTTTTGGACGACGCTACCCGGCTGAATACCCGAGAAATTTTCAAGATTTCTGTACGCCAGGAAAACCTCAGACCACACACACGGGTTTTATTTGCAACGTTTAGCTATACCTACCAGCTACTTCTCTACATAGTCGGCGATTCGACTTAGACATTGTAAGACGTTTATATTTCTATTGTCTATTGTCAAATCACAATTTATGAAAGATGTTTATATTTTATTAATAGGATTAAGTAGGAATAATTAATATTTGTCATGTTGGAAATAATTGTGGTAGCAAGGAATGTCTGCACCAAAGTATTGTTGATATATCTTTAAAAAGGGCGGGAGAAACCGCGTACGGATACATTTTAAGAAAAGAGCGGGAAAGACCGCGCATTGATACATATTGTAATGGTAGCAGGAATTGTCTGCACCTGAAAGCATTGTTGGCAGGAGAGACCGCACTTTAGCGTTCGTAGGAAGTCAGTAGTAAGCGAGTTGGTAGCAGGTCTGAAGCGAGAGGTTGAGAGGAGTAGTGTGCCTGCCAGCCACCAGCTATGATTTACAAGAGATTATAAACGGATGTACAGAGACATCAACTAACTATTATCATAAGAGGAACTAATATTATTGAATTATTTTCTTTGCGAAACTCAAGACTACTGAAGGTATGTTTGCGCAATGCTAGTTGTAAGATTATTGTAAAAAGTAAGTCCCATTTGAACGTTTGTAAAATCATTTCATTACCAAGAGTAAATATTTGAAGCGTTTTCGGAATACAATTAAATTTTGCCAGCAATGTTGCATTACTGATTATAATCCATCCCAAAAACCATCAACATAAAACTTTGCAAAAATTTTATTGTTGTCAAGAAAAAGTGTAACTATGAATTACGTAACTTCAGTCAAATTAAATAAAGAATAACGTCAGCGTTGCTAATAAAGAATAACGTCAGCTTTGCTAATAAATACAGCCACTTACTATGACAGCCCACCAGCAGTTAATAGAGTATAGTAAACCAGAGTACGTATATTCATGTCGCAGTTCGATGTAGCAGTCAGATGGCGATCCAGTAACAGTAAAAAAAGGTAAGGAACAGTTTTGGGTTATTGCAGATAACGACTGAGGGCCACGACGACGATACATTCTATGTTTTGTCGAAATAATCAGAAAATCACTTTTAATAAGCAGCAATTAAATTTGTATGCGAAGATTGAGAAAGAGAATAAATTTCGAAGGGAAGATTTTATTTGTTATTATCAAGCAAGAGATAGAAATCCTAAGGTTCAAATGGCTCTGAGCACTATGGGACTCAACTGCTGTGGTCATAAGTCCCCTAGAACTTAGAACTACTTAAACCTAACTAACCTAAGGACAGCACACAACACCCAGCCATCACGAGGCAGAGAAAATTCCTGACCCCGCCGGGAATCGAACCCGGGAACCCGGGCGTGGGAAATCCTAAGGGAAGGTTACATAGTTTATTGTAAAAGGGAAGGTTATCAATAACACAAAAGGTATAGAGGAGACGGGAAGGTTTCAACATATATCATAACGGTGTATGAAGTTTCCAGTGCCCTCGCCACTGAAGGCAGCAGCCAATTCTCTCCACTGGCCTGCGGCTCGTCGTGTGTGCCAAACCTGTCATCATAGCCAGCAGTTCATGTGAGCAACGAGATGAAAATTAGAGGGAGCCAAGTCGAGGCTGAATGGTGTGTGATTAAACACTTCCCACAGAAAACGCTGCCGGAACGTCTTAATTGCAGCTGCTATGTGCGGCCGTGTTTCTTTATGAAGATCAATGACAGACGACAACATTTCTTATCGTTTGTTCTGAATTGCCCATCATATACGATTTTCTCGAATCGCCTGATTCACTCACTGGACAAGATCATCGGTTGATATGCAGGGTGGCTCACTTAAACGTTTGCCGGCCTGAGTGGCCGAGCGGTTCTAGGCGCTACAGACTGGAGCGGCGCGACCGCTACGGTAGCAGGATCGATTCCAGCCTCGGGCATGGATGTGTGTGATGTCCTTTGGTTAGTTAGGTTTAAGTAGTTCTAAGTTCTAGGGGACTGATGACCTCAGAAGTTAAGTCCTACAGTGCTCAGGGCCATTTTCACTTAAACGTTTCGGTGCAGATATCTCTGGAACAATATTAGATATTGAAAAACGACTTTCGCGCGTGTGAATTTAAGGGAGGGGCTCATGAAAGTAAACGCTATGAGACATTCTAAAATGTAAGCAAATATTATTTTCAAGACAAACTTACGTTTTTTTTAATGGACACCCCCTGTTAATTTTTACACAGTTAATGTTTTGGAAACTCACAAAAAAGGATGGCGTTGGTTACGTAGCTGTACGTCAGGGACATCCCGAGAAATTGCAAAGCTAACTGGTGCTTGAAATAAACGAAACGCGGTGCTATTGCAGATCGCGAGATGCAAGCGTGAACCCTACGTTGCTCATAATCGCGATGTGATTGACGTACGTAATCTTACTTTCACTGTTATCACGAGGGCGGAAAGTAATACTAGAGTTTCCTAACACAGGCATTGATACGTACATAACTGTTGCCCTCTTGCCTGTGTTATTTATCTACGTACACACTACGGAACAGTATCGGTCAGTGTACTACACCAACAATTCCTAAATCGATGGATTTCTGTAACCGTTTCGCCTTGTGGAAAAGTTCAATTCTAATGCAATCGTCAAAAATGTTCAGTGACATGTCTTGTATGTATCATGTACAATTATGTAACTGACGTACATGTACGTACGAGGGTGAGTCAAATGAAAACCTTAAATTTCTAATAACAAATCGAAATTTCGCGCCGTTATCCTGTAAGTTGGTAAGCGTGCTACAAACAGCGTGCAGAACGGCCTGTAGGTGGCTACAGTGCAGATGCACACATACCGTCGCAGTATCAGTATAAAGATGGCCGCCCCACTTGCACCAGGGAAGAACAGCGTTCTGTTATCGGTTTCCGCGTAGTGAAGGTGTGAAACCTTTTGAAATTCATCGACGAATGAAGGTTCAGTACGGTGATGCGTGTTTGTCACAGCAGCAAGTCTACGAATGGAGTAGGAAGTTCGCAAATGGTGTGACTTCAGTGGAAGATGCTCCTCGTCCAGGTCAGGCACAACGAGTTGTGACTCCACATAAAATTGCAGCAGTTGAAGCCATAGTGAAGGAAAACTGCCGAGTGACATTGAATGACATTGCAGCATGTTTACAGATTAGTCATGGGTCAGCACACCACATTGTCCGTGATGTGCTTCAGTTTCACAAAGTGTCTGCAAGATGGGTGCCACGGCAGCTGACTCCTGAAATGAGAGAACGACTTGTTGTTGCTTGTGAAGAACTTTGAATGAGAAGGTGATGGCTTCCTTGCAAGAATCGTTACTGGGGACGAAACCTGGGTTTACTTCCACCAACCGGAAACGAAGAGAGCGAGCAAGGAATGGCGCCATTCCTCATCACCAAAACCAAAGAAGTTTCGAACACAACCATCAACAGGGAAGGTTATGGTGGCTCTCTTTTGGGACGAAAAAGGCGTTGTTTTGGAGCATTACATGTCTAGAGGGAGCACTGTCCCCAGTGCATCATACACAGATCTCCTAAAAAGTCATCTGTGGCCTGCAATGAAATCAAAGCGACGTGGATTGCTGTCAGCAGGTGTCCTTTTGCAACATGACAATGCAAGGCCCCACACTGCCCGTACAACAGTTGCAACAATCACAGACCTGCATTTTGAGTGTTTTCCTCATCCACCATACTCACCAGACCTTGCCCCAAGTGATTTCCATATGTTTGGACCAATGGAAGGAAAGAAGTTCCGTTCTGATGAAGAGGTACGCCACGCGGTGCATGAATGGTTGCGCGGACTACCAAAAGAATTTTTTCTAAAGGGATTTATGCACTTTGTAAGCGCTGGAGGACTTGCATTGAGCGTGGGGGAGATTATGTTGAAAACTGATACAGCTTTGTACCACTTCTGGACAATAAATAATATGTAAAAAAATATTTAAGGTTTTCATTTGACTCACCCTCATACAGCTAACATTTACCTCTCTATTACTCGTAGATCCTTGGGCAGCCATTAATTGTGTTTACTCTGGCATTTCGGTACCGTTATATTCATTCTAGTATTATAGTGAAGATTAATAATGCACGAGCGAGTAAACCCTATCCTTATTTTTCATTGGGTGTGACCGGACATTTGAATTGTTTCTAGTAAATAGCAATAAATACAGCATCTGTCACATCGTAGTATGTCAATTACATCGCGATTACGGGCAACGTTGGGCTCACGATTGCGTCTCGGGATGTGCATTAGCGGCGCGTTCCCTTTATTTAAAGCTTCGACTTGGCTTTGCAGTTCATCTGTATGTAATCGATATATTAAGATGCAACCAATGCCTTTCTTTTTGCGATTTTTCACGTTATTGATTGCTTAAGAAATAGTACTGGGTTCCATTAAAAAAAAAAAAAACACAAGCTTGTGTTGGAAACAATATTTGTGCCGGCCGGTGTGGCCGTGCGGTTAAAGGCGCTTCAGTCTGGAACCGCGTGACCGCTACGGTCGCAGGTTCGAATCCTGCTTCGGGCATGGATGTGTGTGATGTCCTTAAGTTAGTTAGGTTTAAGTAGTTCTAAGTTCTAGGGGACTGATGACCACAGAAGTTAAGTCCCATAGTGCTCAGAGCCATTTTGAACAATATTTCCTTATGTTGTAGAATGTCTCATAGTATTTACTTTCATGAACCCCTGCCTTAGATTCTCACGCGCGAAAAATAGTTTCTCAGTATCTATTGTTGTTCCATAGATATCTGCGCTGAAACGTTTGAGTGGGCCACCCTGTATATTCCTGTCATGTTCAGTGTGGCGGCTATCTGCAGTGTATGGATACTGAAGAAAACTTCACACGCCAAGATCGCTAAAATTTTTATTAGATGACCGGTTTCGACAGAGCTATGCTGTCATCAACGGATGTTATGTTTGTAACAGTGATGGATAATATGTTGTAAAAATTCAAAAGCATAAGATCCGATGTTGATAGCATACTCTGTCCAAACCGGCCATACAATAAACTTTTAGCGATCTTGGCTTGTGAAGTTTTCTTCAGTTACCGTCATCGATTGACACTCGCTTCCCTCCCTGACCGACTGCTCCATGAACGTCTATACGTCCTGCATCGAAATTCCTGCTCCATTGCCACACTTTGCAGTCACTCATGTCAGTTACTTTACGTGGGCTGCGTGAAATCAGGCGGAAATCTTCAACATGAAGAAATCGTATTACAGGAACGCTATCTGAACAATGTACAGCTAGACCCTAGGGTCGTGGTGTTCATGAAAAACTCATTCTGATAAAAAGTCTTCATAAAAGTCGTACTGCAGCCATAAAGGTGGACGGTGAATACTCGGAATTTTTCACGTGACAAAAGAAGTCAGACAAGGTTGTATACTGTCACCTCAGCTCTACACTGATAAGCCAAAACATTACTGCCCACTGCGACGTTGGATGCCGTATCGTGGTTTCGCATGCCCTATGGAAGTGCAGCAGGCAGAAACGGGGGATCACCCCAGCAAAGACTTGGGCTGAAAATGGAAAAATACATCAAGCACCTTTGATAAAGGACAGGTTATTATTGCGCGGAGCCTGTGAACGAGTATCTCGAAAACTGCGAAGCTTTTTGAATGTTCACGTGCTACTATCGTGAGCGTCTACGGAAAGAGGGAGGACAGTGAAACTACCTATGGGCGCTAAATGGACGTCCACGAATCTTCACAAAACGTAGAGTTCTGAGGATTGTCTGCTCTGTAAAGTAGGATAGATGGTGATCTGTGGCATCGCTGCCGAAAGAGCACAGTGCTGTTGCACGCACAAGTGTTTATCAGTACATTGTTGCGCATGGAGCTCCGCAGCAGACCGCCCCTACGTGTTCACATGTTGACCTAACGAAATCATCAATTACGATTGCAGTGGGCACGGGAATATAGGGATTCGACCGTCGAACGATGGAAACGTGTCTGCTCTTCTGACGAATCACATTTTTTGATACACTAGATCTCTGGATGTCTCCACAAACGCCGTCATCGAGGTGAGCGATGGCTCGAAACTTGCAGCGCGGCTGCACGCAGTCTGGTGGGAGCATTATTATGCTATGCGAGACACTCTTCTGCGGTTACATGGGATCAGTGGTAATAATCGAAGACAAACTGACAGATGCGAACCAGCTGCATCGCCGGCCCGGTGGCCGAGCGGTTCTAGGCGCTTCAGTCCGGAACCGCGCGACTGCTACGGTCGCAGGTTCGAATCCTGCTTCGGGTATGAATGTGTGTGATGTCCTTAGGTTAGTTAGGTTTAAGTAGTTCTAAGTGCTAGGGGACTGATGGCCTAAGATGTTAAGTCCCATAGTTCTCAGAGCCATTTTTGAGCCACCTGCATCCCTTCACGCTTGAAGTCTCCCCTGACGGCGATGTCATGTTTCAGCAGTATAATTGTCCGTATCTCGGAGCCAGAACCTTGCTACAGTGGTTTGAGGAGAATTATAGCGAACTCACGTTGCTGTATCGGCGACCAAAGTCGCCTGATGTAAGTCCTACGCGACCCATCTGGGTCGATGTCAGGCGCCATCAAAGCGTACGCATATCAGCGGCCCGTCATTTACGGGAATTACATGACCTGTGCATAGTCATCTAATGCTACACACCTCCGCAAACCTACCAATAAACCTCCGGATCTCTGAGACGCAGAATAAGTGAGGTATATCGTCCCAAAGACTGACAAACAAGCTATTAAACAGGAGGTCATAATGTTTTGGTTCATCAGTTTATAACATCCATGCAGAGTACGTCGTCAGGTGCGCACTGGATGGCTGAGATGGAAAATCAACGATCTATGCTTTGCTGATGACACTAGTGTCATTCCACGAAGTGAGGAAGACTTTTACTTTAAATTGCGATCTAGAGATGAACATGAAAAAGATCAAACTAATCGTTATTAATCGGCAAGTGACAGGTTGCTTAACCCATTACTGGCCAAAACTCTATCGGATCATTTTTTGCAAACTTTTATACATAAATACGTTACATTGAGTGAGTAATTGAATAAAAGGTTGTTTTGAAAATTTTCAGTTTAGTAGAACAAAAACTACAGACCGTCCCATTTTTGGGACATTGGGCAAATGCGCTATCCAAATTCACAACCTTATTCTCCACGCATAATATTGTAAGAAACAACACAAACAACAAATAAAGAATTTTTTAATAATATTGAATGTCTATTCAGTATGAAATGAAGCAAAACACTTGTTGTGTACTCCAACATTGCACCTATCACAAATTTTCGTTGTTTTTTTTCTTACAGTAAGCACATCTCTTCTGTGTTTTACTCTCTTCTGTGTTTTACTTGGCACAATGAAATGATTTCCTGGATTTAGTCGTACATCTGTGCTCACCCGTCCTCCCATCAATTTGCATCCTTGTGGTCCTCTGCGTTTTGGTACTGATCCTGTTTCCTTTGGTAGGTAAAACATCACTATTCTCTGTCAGACATCCAAAAGTGAGAGCTTCTCTCTAAAGTACCGGCTACATCTTGTACAACAGACTCATTGTTCAGTACATTTTCGTCAATGTCTTCTTAATCTGTTATTACATCTGCATCGGCTCGAATAATCGCCAGTTCTACGTCTTTATCTTCATCGTCACTCTCTTGATGGTTCTCTTGTTCTGCTAGAATTTCCACAAGTGTAAGTCCACCCGGCATGTATTTATCCCGTTGGAATCTTAAAATTCGAATAGAACATGAAAAAAGCAGATATAAAGAACGTAGAATGCAATTCTTCTCTGTATAATACGTGTATACAAGAATAGGGCACATAAACAATAAATGATAGTGTAACATGCCATTGTCCCATTGGTGGGACGCATAAAATATATCGATATTGCACTTACTTGAAAAAATCTGAAGTATACTTAATCTTACATCGATATCCATATGTACATAACTAACACGCCCAGACAACTAAATCACAGCTCATTGTCGTCCAGGAGCTACCAGCAGACATACAGTGCTGCCAAGTGCGAGAACGAAAAATCGGCAAGTTTTTAATTTTCCTGACGTGAAGTACTTAGATAAAAGTTATTTATTTTACATTTACAGGCATTATAGCAGTTAGTTGAACCTACAGGTGCAACAATAAAGGCTAAAAGCTCCATTGTTTACGTAGAAATAAGTAAAATATACGCGTCCGAAAAAAGGGACAATAGCCAGTAATGGGTTAAAGGATCTGGAAGAAGTGAACGGTGATGTATATCTAGAATCTCTGATCAATAACACAGGAAAGTATGCTACGTAATTAAAACGATGGATCGTCCTTGGCCGGGCCACAATGGTCAAACTCACTAAGATCTGGCAGAATCGGAAAATATACAAAGATCCGAGTGATGGAATTGGTGTTCCCAGTGTTCTTGAACGTCTGCGAGACATGGAGCGTGAGAGCTATTGTCAAAAGCCGAAATAATGCCGTCGAGATGTGGTGTTGGCGAAAGATGTTCCACTACCGTGGGCAGAAAGAAGAACCAATGCTTCCTTATAGAAGAACTTAGAATCTCTGGGGCTTATTTTCCCGTGTCAGTCACAAATACTTCCAGAAGAGAAGGGGATAATGGAGAAAACGTGGTTTTGCAACGTTAAATCGGGCAGAAGACCGAGAGGAAC